>NC_056740.1:391191593-391330871 GCF_019279795.1 Protopterus annectens | reverse complement strand
TAATTTTAAACAGGTCCTTCTTAATAAATTTTTTTTAAGAAAAGGTGAAAAAGTTTTTTTAAATTTCCCCTTTTAATTCTTTTTTTTTCAGGAAAATAAAATTGTTTTTTTACAAACCTTTTATATCTAATTGTTTTGTGTCTTTTATTAATCGTATATTAGCACGGGAAACTCTCCTTAATATACATAATTTTTTATTCCGGAGCTCTCTTAATAAATACATTGATATTTTACACAGGATCTCCCCTTTAATAACATCGTTTATGTACAAAAGGAATACTCTCCTTATATACATACATTGTATAATATATATAATATACAGGACACTCTCATTTAGTATCAAGTTTTTATGGCCAAAAGGGAAAAATGTAGTACAGCTGATAAAAAATCAGATGACTGAACTGTACTGGCTTTTTCATCCATCCTGTCTGAAATACTTGAAATATGTATGCAAAAACATTTGCTAAACTATCTCCTGCAGGAGGAACTCCCATCCCTCAGACAATATGGCTTGCATACCTCTCATAGTACTAACACTGCACTTCTAACCATTATAGAAACTGTTAACAAAGCTACAGAAATGACAAACTAGTCTCCCACTATTTTTATTTATTTTATTTTTATTTATTTACATTTGTTTACTAGGAAATTCCGACTGGACACAGATCCTTTTTAAGTGGAGGCCCGGGGAGAATAGCTCCACAAAAGAAATAGCAATATTTTTATAGCTGTCTAAGCCCACTCTTCTGTGGTTCAAAACCTACTTGTCCAATAGGTATCAGTCAGTAAAATGGCATTCTACCCTCTTTCCACACCACCCAGTCACCACCATTGTACCATAGGGCTTTATCATTGGTTTCCTCCTCTTTAACACACAAAAGACCTCCCTAATACAATATGCTGATGACTCCACACTCATACGCATACCAGATAACCTGGAACATCTCCAAAAATTACTCAGGAAGCTGTAACAGAGACTGAAACATGACTTTGTAACTTGCAACTCATACTCACCCCCCCAAAAAAAACCCTCTACTTTTTTCCCCATATCCCTCTCTCATGAAAAACAAAATTTTAAATTTTCTCCCTTAATAATACAGAATCTGAAGAAATACTTGGTCTAGAGAGCGGAACCTATTTTGCAACATAAACAGAACAGTTTGAAGGGACATGTATATTTCATAGAGTATACCACTGCTGTGGAACAGACTCCCCATCCACATTAAACAAAGTTCATTCCTGTCCATTTTCAGGGGCAACTTAGATCTATGGATGAGAAACAGAACATTTACCCCAAAACTGCCCCTGTACTACAAATGGACAGATGCAGCTCCTAAATGCTTTATCCTATGCATGTTTCCACTCAGATTATCGATGGTATGATCCTAGTTATTGTCATTAGGGGGAGCATATAGTTATTAACCATGGGACAGGTAAGGCCAATCTATAACCAATTGGGATAGGTTATTTCAAACACACAAAGGGAAATTAACTAGATAAAAATGGCCTGCAAGGGCAGCTAACCTAGCACTTACCTTTGACCCTCTAATCTCACATTTGACGTGCATATAAAGGTAATCTCCAAGTGTAGTACCTCGCACTCATTTCTGCGCAGCTTTGGGCATGGAGTGGGCGTGGCATCCATGATTGGCAGGGGAAAGTCGAGTATGAGTGACAGTCATGCTAAAAACATTACATACACAAATGATAAAACGGTCCCATAACATAATAGCACATTGGAATCAATGAAGTCATAGTCACACTTTTACAGTAAAACACCCCTCAGTGCTACAAAACATATGTTTAACTGCTGCCGGTTTTTGACGGTTTTTAATCACACCTGTTTAATAATCAATAAGGCAGTCCCAGTCACACTTTTAATAAAGTTAACGCTACGGTGGAAGGAATTCTGTGTGAGAATTTGTATGATTTGACTCTTATTTGCAATGGCTGAATAATGCATGACTTCTGTAAATTACTTCTGTAAAATGCTTATGGTTTCCCTGAATAAAATGAACGGTACTTTGCAAGGAATTCCGTGTGTGCATTAGTATGATTTGACTCTATGTTTGACTAAAAGTAACGGTACGGCAGGAGCAAAATAAATATTCATGCGGGCTTGGGCTAGAGGCGTGTTTGGGGTGGGATTTGCTACTGCGCATCCTGCGAGGTACTACACTTGGAGATTACTCATATAAAAATGCATAAAAAAAATCACCAAAAACTCAGAATGTTTTACAGATCCAAAAACTTTCTCACCAACACAACTAATGCTACACTTGCCACTAAATACCCCCTCCCATCACTACTTTGTGATGCTGCCATTCTTAACTAACTCCCAGGCAGCACAATAAGCAACATTTGAGCAATGCTATAATAAATTGACTAAATTTGCAGCAAATACCCCCTTCAGAACCCATTACTGTATAGCACTGACAGCCTAAATTGTTAGAACTTCCCCATCAAGTAACATATATACAGCTTCTTTCCACCTATAAAATTATCCAGATACATCTGCCTGTCGGGCACTAAATGCTATTCTACACAACTATGTTTGAAGTCGATCGTTATGATCCAGAGAGGAAAAACCTTTCTGTCCATAAACTTATCAAACCTGCAGGGCATGATTTATATTTATACCATATTGCTAAGGCCTGGAACTCCTTAGTTAGTTATATCCATCAGGTCAATACCCTACCTCTAGTGCTTTAAAACCATTCTGAAATAATTTTCAGGCAAAATTTGTCTCTGTTCTTGTTCAGCCCCAGTCTAACAATATTCCTAAATATGAACAAGGTCCTATTCATCTGAACAACACTGGTATTGATGTGCCACAACAGAACAAGCACCACGATATAGCCAATAAAGGTTTTATTACATTTTCTCTGTAGCGCCTCGGCTATACATAGACTTCAAGATGTAAAAGTTCTTATTCATACCTTACACCTCCTTGCTCACCCTCTTCACTCACTTCCTAACTTTATATACCACTCACATCACAAAAACAATTATCATACTGAAAAACAATGAAAGCAATATTACTGGGCAATAACTACTTCATACCGCTTAACTATCTCTGATTTTTGTCTCATATTATTACCCTTCTCCTTGTCAAATGTTTTGATTTAATGGTAAATCACTGAAGACTGTTCAGTCAGTAATGTCAGACATTCAAGTTCATTCTTCTAAGTCTTTAGGAAATCCAGGTTGATGAAAACACTTATTCTCTTATGAACTTTTAATTGAATTAGGATAATATTTAAAAATTATCCCTGATTTTGGACTTGTAAAGACCCTGGTGGTCGTTAGGCTAGTATAAACCTATGAACATATTACACACAAAACATGGCACAAAAATACACTGAATGCATCATTCATACTTATTTCTTCCTACAACATATACTTCAAATTCAAGAGTTGACATAAATAACTAAAGAGAATTTAAATAATCTCTCAAAACTGAAATGTACAGTAACCTGTAGCATCCTTCAGTAAGCTTGTCAGTATGTACCAGAATGTCTCACTGGAGCCATGTTATTGTGTGAAGTAGGCTCAATGCAGCCATCAGGAAAACCTACCCAATATCTGAGCAATAAAACATGGCCATAATCACTACCACATACAGCACCAGGAGCTGAAGCCGGAACTCAGGTTTCCCAACCCCTGAACAAAACTAGTTCTAAACTTATTTTCACCATCCACAAAAGGAAAACACAATAAATACTGTATAAAAATACCTCACTAATAAGACACACTAAAATCTTCAACAATGACCACATCTTCTCAGATGAGCTACAATGCTGCTGATCAAAGCAAAAAGAATGTGGTAAACCTCCTGGAAAACCAGACCCCCAAGCAATCAGTGAAAAAATAGCCAGTTACCTGTGTAAATAACAACCCTCCACAAACACAAACACAGTGAAATAATTGCACACTGAGTGAATGAAAACAAGCAGCCCATAAAAAATGAAACATATAATACAAAGCTTTACACTACATAAACCATACAACATGGAAACAAGTCAGATGCATACTTTCTATTTAAATGTCTCCAGTACACCAAACACAGGAGATGCCATCAATAATACACAGTCTAAATCAGGATCTCCCAAACATAAAAATGTTCACTTACCCGTAATAGCCAAGTGTGTAGTCTAAACAAGCCCTATTAATTCTTCTAGCAGCCATCTCCTACAAGGTTGACTCCTTCTCCAAATGGCTTGTACAGAATCTGTATAACAGCTTAAATGGCAGAATATAGCCATTATCTGTAAAACTTACTCCAAAATTAAAGTTACCTAGAGCAAATCATGGCAGTCATTTAAAATCCCACTGTCATCAACCACAAAAAGTAAAATTCTTTAAAAAAGTAGTAATTTATAAAAAAATGGCTGCACTAACCTCGCATCCAACCTTCCATTATGGCTGTGAGTTCCACAACTGAGGTGAATTCTGTATAAAGTGACACGCGTATCATTTCATAAAATAGCATCCCCAACCCAAAGCAATTAAGCCAAGCTTTGTCTCTCCACAGGATGCATCTACATAGTACCTGACTTTTTACTACTTTGTGATGAATGCATGAATAGATTACACTGGTTAACACATTCAAATAAATACATACACTGAAGTAAATAAGGCATTTTAAACAACTCAGCATTTAAACCTCTCAATAAGAAGAAATGAAAGTCACCACCAAGTCAGAAACCAATGCAGTTAGCACCTCATCAAGTTGAATATGATCATTTGCACGGTTGCACCTATGCTGGCACCCATTGTTTAATCCAGTATGTCCAAAATCAAAAACACTTAACAGACAGCCAAGGATGACTGTAGCAATTTTAGAATAATTAACATGCAAACCAACTGACTCAGGCTTCTCTTACCACAAACTCAAAATGATGTAACTATTTTTATATATTTAGTCAACCTTTTAGTTAATATAACAAACCTTAATAAACTGTGAATTTTCCACAGAGATTGATATCTGCAGAAAATAATGATAAAGCTATGTATACCGTTTTAAGTACTTTATTTACAGGACTGTAACAGACTTAGAACAGCTATGAAAAAGTAATTTCAGTGAAAATATAGGGAACCACAGATATCAGCTGCCCAAGATGAGAGCTGTGGAAACAGAGTTTGGTATGAGAGGAAACATATTCACTTTAATGATGCACTTCCCCTGCAAGACCTAAACCTCTAAACTTATGGGTTGGATTAAGTTTACAGAAGGAAACTGCAAAGGACCAAAGAGACCAGCTATGTAATCACAAAAAAGGAACACTAACCACTAAACACAAACTTCAAAATAAACTTTATTAAGGTTAAGCAAATCAAGCGAACAAAAGTGAATCATGCCCAGTGGCTAACAAAACTGACCAAACAATGCACCTTTCATAGAGACAAGGCATGGAAAATTTGGCAAAAAAGATAGAACACATCAAAATGAAATTAATTTCAAACTAAGAAATATAAGCCAAGAAACTAGTAATACAAGATAAAAAAAAATTCTCCTCTAAGCTAACAACCTTACAAAATAATCCAAAGAAATTCTGGAAGTCGGTCTCCACTCTTTCCAAATCCCTCTTCTGCACCTGATAAGACCCCTAATTAAATTTCCCATGACTTTAATACTCACTTTATTACCACCATCCAAAAATTAATCAGACTTCTCAACAAGACCAAACCAATACTCCCAGAATACTAACAATCTCATACAAAATGACAATGCACCACTCATTCCTGACAAAAATTCCAATCCTTCCACAGCTCACTCATTTTCTATTCAACCAGTACCCACATCTCTCATATGTAAACTATCTGCAGACAACCTTCTCTAGAATATGTACAACTAGCAGCAAATGCAATTGCATATCCAGTTAGTATTCTTATAAACCGCTCTCTCACAGAAGGATACGTTTCACATCTATGGAAAAAAATCTATTATTACTCCACTACATAAAGGCGGAAACTCTCACGACCTCTCAAACTATCGCCCCATCTCTATACTTTCCCCACTATCCAAAATCTTTGAGAAGTGTGTACACACAATTACTCAAGTACCTCATTGATAATAATCTTCTGTCTCCCACTCAACATGATTTCCGCCCAAAGCACAGCACTATTACAGCCCTACTCTCATTCACCGATACTGTCAACAAAGCCTTAGATACAAATCACCCCACTTCAGTAATCCTATTGGAGCTATCTAAAGCTTTTCACACAGTATCACATACTAAATTTCTGATCTAATTAACAAAACTTGGCTGCGCCCCCAAATCCCTCAGCAAGTTTACATCATACCTGAACAATAGACAACAATCTGTAAAGTGGCATAATGTCCAATCTGATTACCTGTAACAATAAAGGAGTCCCACAGGGTTCCATTCTGGGACCATTACTCTTCAACATCTTTATTAATGACCTCCACAAAGTCTCTCAACTAGGTAAAATTATCCAATACGCTGACGATTCGACAATAATATCTACTTCAAACAATTTCTCTGACCTCCTCACAATTACTCAAAATATTTTACAGAGATTGAGTCATGGCTAAACAATTCACAACTGCTACTGCTACTAAACGCCATAAAAAAAAAACCTTCTATTATTCTCTTCAAAACCACCAGATATAGACTAGACAAACTCACCTTTGAAACACACATTCTCAATACAATAAAGAAAACACACTTTAAACTTAACTTTATAGTCATAAACTTTACATGGACAAAAACACCAGAATAAAACTGGCCAAGTACCTTACTCATCCCTGCTCTACTTTATGGTAGTGCCATCTTTACTAACCTTCACTCATCCCTCCGCAATAAACTTCAGTCTTGTTACTATAAAATAGCTAAATTTGCCTCAGGAAAGCCTAACTGCTCACACCACTGCCAAGCAATCTCTGAATTGAACTGGTTGGATTTCCCAAACTATCTTTGCTATATCTAGCTAATGCTAGCCCATAAACTAATTTATAAACCAAATACCTGCCTAGCACTCTCATCAATACTACAAACTTATATTCCTTCATGTACCCTAAGATCTTCCGACAAATTGCTACTAAGTGTAACCAAGCCCAACAAGAGAGCTGGACAATGCTTGTTTTTCCATAGCATTGCTAAACAAATGGAACTACAATAAAATCAGGAAAACGAGTCCAGGCCAACACAGGTTTATTAGCAACAAATGAAAATGAACATTTACATAGGTTTCGTCCACAATAGGACTTCTTCAGAATGCTGAAGTCAACCATAAACTCCACACATATATATATATATATATATATATATATATATATACACACACACACAATCAATCAAATTAAATAATTTAACAAGCAATTAATCATCCTTAAAGGTATACACCCTATAGCTAAGAAAAAGTACTTATAAATGTGGTAGGTGTATGACTTGTTCTTATATTTTGACAACTGGTAGTAGTTTTACTATTAATCACTGTTTTGTTTCAGTTTCAGGTCATTATGATCGTCACACTAAGGATGTTGTTTATCTTGCTAAGTGTCAGGCTTGTGAAGCATTTTATGTAGGTAAAACTAGTAGGTGCTTTAAGGACAGGGTTAGGTAACATCATTTGGACATTAAACATCTCAAAACTACCAATGCCCTAGCCAGACACTTAATTGACAACATTGGTCATACATTTAAGTTCTGTATTTTACAGCAGATTAAGTTTGATTCCCAAGGCAGAATTACAGATGCCCACTTGGATGTTTGTGAATTAAAGTGGCAGCTTAGGTTGAATGCACATAATTATCCTGGTATTAATGAGTATAGTTCTATTAAGCCCTATCTTAAATTAAAGCATATTTCAGAGCTTAAGTAATATAACTTTTAAAAGTTTTTATATTACTTGTTTTTTTATACTTATGCATACATTTTTATACATATATTTTTTGTACACATTTTTAGTGTTATATATTTATTGTTACACATATATTTATGTGTTTACATTGTTAGTTTAGTGGCACAGTATCTAGTAGTTATTTTTATGTGATGTTTATGTAACTTTCATGCATTTATAGTAGGCATTTTACAGTATAGGCTTTTTCTTAGCTATAGGGTGTATACCTTTAAGGATGATTAATTGCTTGTTAAATGATTTAATTTGATTGATTGTGTGTATATATATATATATATATATATGGCTTTTATGGTTGACTTCAGCATTCTGAAGAAGCCCTATTGTGGACAAAACCTAGGTAAATGTTCATTTTCATTTGTTGCTAATAAACCTGTGTTGGCCTGGACTCGTTTTCCTGATTTTATTGTGGTTCGTTGTAGAGTCTGGTTCTTGGGAAAAAAATGGAACTCCTTACCCTCCCATATTATCCAAATACACTGTATAAAGACATATAAAGTAGCAATAAAAACTTCCTTCCTACATAATCTCAAATGCCAATGCAAATCAGACAAACCACCATAAAACCTTTATTACTTATCTCTAACCCACTTCAATAGTTCAAAATAACTTTTACCCTGACAGCAACACAGCTCTATTACCTCTATAACTGTTTGACAAGAACTGCCATGTTTTTCATGCAATGTCAAAAAGAAACAACTCAAGCTTTATACTATACTACCAACTGTCATCTAAGTTTATATAAGTTCTGATACATACTGATAAGTTTTATATTGTCTATGTATTCTTCTTTTGTATATTTTTTCAAATTTTATATATTTTCACTTTCAAAAATGTTTTTGTCAAGTGTCTATATTTTTATTTGACTGTGGAGCTATTCTCCCTGTGCCTCCACTGAAAATGGGTTCTTAACCCACTGGACTTTCCTGGTCAATAAATAAATAAATAATAAATTAAGCACTTTTGTTCCACATTTAGTAAAAGAACTTTATCAGAACTAAAACATCAATCCCCTAACTCCATTAACTACATTGGTGGTTGGTTAGCACTTGATAGGTAGGTTCATAGTTTCATAGGTAGGTACTAGGCTACTGGCCCAAGGGCCTAAGTAAGCCTAGCCAACAAGGTTCCCTTGCTTATGCCACCGAAGAAAGTTATTTTCCTGTGCTCCTGTCGAGCAGAGCCAGAGAAGTGATCCCCAGGGTGCATTTCCTATTTCCCATCCACTCATCAAGATTTTTCTTGAAGAGTGCTAATGAGAAACTTTGCTTGACATAGATGGGTAGCTTGATCCAGAGTATGGAAAGTCTCTGAGACAGGAATCTATCCCTCCACCATGTCCTGTTTATTCTGGTGACAAGGTTTAGATCCATACAGCATGTAGCTCGGAGGGATTGGGATTTCTTTAGGTGTAGCATGTCCAACAGTTCTGGGTTTGACATAGCTTTATATGTTAGGCAGAGATCACCTCGGAGTAGGAGATATGATATGGAATAAAGCTGGAGTTTTTTGAGATGGTCAGTGTATGGCATCTGTTTGAGGCCAGTAATCCTCTTTGTGAGGTACTTATGTGGCCTTTCCAGCTGCTGCAGATGTTTTGTGAGGTACATTCCAAAAGTTGTACTCTATAATGGGTCTAATGAGTGTCGAGTAGAGGGGAACAATGACCTCTTTTCCTGGATGAGAACCCTTTTGTGATAAGGTGTGCCACTTAGAAGGATTTCCTGACTACTGCGGTGATGTGATTATCAAAGGACAGACTACTGTCCACCTGGGTCCTAAGGTCTCTTATCACACATTCGGCGTTAAGCAGACTGCCGTTTATGTGGTAGTTCATGGATACAGAGTTTTTACCAAAGGGGATGACAATGCACTTTTTGGCATTGAGCTTAAGGCCATGGCTCTGACACCAGGCATCTGTCTCAGTGAGGCCCTTCTGTAGGATGTCCACATCATTTGGGGACTCGACTATGGCTCCTAGTTTGCAGTCATCTGTGAACTTCGTTAGCCAGAGGCCTTCTGTCTTAGCCTGATCTTCAGAGAAGTAGATACCAAACAAGAGAGGTCCCAGGACTGAACCCTGTGGTACTCCACTTGTCACTGGTTTGAAGTCAGATTTACGGTCTGCAACCTTTACAGTGTGGGTTCTGTCCGTGAGCCAGTTGGCAACCCACCTTGTGATGTAGGGATTTATACCTAGTTTAGTGAGTTTAGCTATAATTCCAGAATGGGGGATGGCGTCGAAAGCCTTGGCAAGGTCAAGATAGGCTGTGTGAACCACCCTACCCTCGTTTATGGCTTTGGTGACTGCCTCAAAGAAGTCGATCAGGTTCAGGAGGCATGATCTGCCTTTCACAAACCCAAACTGAGTGGGGTCCAGAGTTTGGAGGTTACCAATGTCTTTGTTTATAAGTTCCATGATGATACGTTCCATGGCCTTGCAGACCAGGCTCATCAAGCTAATAGAGCGATAGTTCCCAGGATCAGTGGTGGCTCCCTCTTTGTGGAGTGGGATAACTGCTGCTGTGCACCATTCAATGGGCACAAAGCCTGACGTGAAGCTATGATTGAACATGGTGCTTAGGTGGGGAGCCAGTTCATTCTGAAGTTCGTGTAAAACACAGACTGAGATGTTGTCCGGTCCCATGGATGCTGTGTTTTTGGCTTTAGAGAGTGCAGCTTTTACCTGCGTAGTTATGATTATAGGGGCTCTGCATTCTTCCTGTATAGATATGGGCCCTTTAGGGGGTGAGAGGGGAGTAAAGTTAGCACTGAACCTATTTGTCAGGATGTTGGCAATATCAGTTGGTTCTGTAATTTTCGTGCAGTTGTGCCGTAACTCAGAACAGATGTAGGTGTTGCCATTGAGGGATTCTTGACATAGCTATAGAATGCTTTGTGGTTGTCCTTAGAATCAGTTGTGATTTTGTTTTCATAGCTAGCTTTGCAGAATCTTATAAGGGATCTCAGCTTCTTACTGAGGCTGACCAGGGAGCTCCTCCACTCATGGGATTTTACTCTTTTTTGCAACAGTTTCTTCCTTCTGTTGTACAGTTTGTTTATGGCGGGGGCCACCAGATTGGCTTCCTTTTTTTGGAGGATAGCATCTGGGTTGTTTGGGCTAGCACGATCTATGCACTCGTGTAAGTGCTTATAGAGTGCATCTGTGTAGGATTCAGCAGTCATAACTGTATTGTCCAGCTGCATGAGTGTCATGAAGTTCGCCACTTCTGTCTTAAGAAGCATGAAGTTGGCTTTGGAGACTTTTTTTACTGTGGTTTCCTTAATGGGGGTTGGGGGCGGGATGTGGATATCTAGGGTGATTAGCTTATGGTCGGATCTGACCATCAAGGAGTTGACTTCAGGTATGGAGCACCAGCCACTCATGTTGGTAATAACTAGGTCTAGGATATTGTTACCCCTGGTGGGTGTGTGGATAAGTTGATCTAGGGCATTGGAATTTATGAATTCCAGAAAGCATTGAGCAAAAGAGTTGGTACATGATCATGTGGTGGCTTTTTATAGAATTTAATGGAGTTAGGGGATTGATTTTTTTAGTTCTGATGAAGTTCCTTAATAAAGTTCATTTTCGAGTTGGTGGTCAGTGGCTGGTGCACCTTTTTTTGTGGTTGCTTAAATTTACAGAAACTGGCATCTCAAGATGGCCTGAAACACAAAAGCAAAAAGTGCATTATAGTATTTTCACTGATATAATTGATTTTTGTAGTGGCCATGTAAACATGTAATGGTCTTTCAATGTACTCACCAGTGCACATACTGTCTGTAAAAATATCATGCATATACCTTTTGTCAAAGTCTTGAAGATGCACTCTAAAAGATCTCAGACTTTGGAACAGACAAGGCAGCATGTATTTCTTCTTTACTATTCCACATATTGCAAGTTCATGCAGGTCACACAAGAGTCACCAGGAAAGCAGGTCTAAGCATGTTATGCACAGTAACTCTGCTTCCATACAGGGATGTGCCTTACTCATATGTCATGGGTTCATAAGAGTTGCACATCAATTGAGATGCAAGGACATTTCATCTTTCAGGACTCACTGTTAAGCTTTTCCTCCCTTTTCATGTAAATTTATGAATGCCCAATCAGTTATCCTTTTGAAAGGCTGACAGCATGTCACATTGTTTAACTTGGAGAGTGAGTTTGTTCTAGAGAAGTGAGAAAACAGTGTGTTATAAATCTATCCCTCCACCATGTTTATTTGTTGGAGTGGATTTAGATCTATGGTCCTAGTATTAGCTAGGCTATTTGATTTATGGATGTATAACAGATTTTGGACTACTGGATCCAGTGTAACCAGCAAAGCCTCCATACTCCACTTTAGTAACACGTGATAATGCTGTCCCTAAATCTATCCTGCTTCTTAAACATACAAAAGCTGTTTATTTATTTATTTATTTGCAGTTGGTTTGCCAGGATAGTCCATTGGGCGAAATGAACCAGTTTTCAATGGAGTCCTGGGGAGACAAGCTCCAAAACTAACTAGGTTACAGTAGGTTATTCTTAATAGATATACAAATTATACAATTACACAGAAGTTAATCATACAAGAAAAAACAATTTGCAAATAATACAATAAAAACTAGAGTGAGTACAATCTAGTGATGAAATTAATAGGTAATACAGACTAAAGGGAAATTTAGCACAAAAGTACTGAGAAATAACAACATATTTGGAAGCATTTCATGACAATACTGAGGAATAATAACATATTAGGAAGCAATGCACAAAAGTACTGAGAAGTAATAACGTATTAGGGAAGCAATACTTAGGAAGTGTAGCCTAGTGTATTCTTTCCGATTATTGTAGGAATAATAATATGTATGAGTTAGGGTGGGTAATTAGGAAAGTTGCAGGAGGAAACAGAGGAAGAAGGAAGATGGAGTTTGCAAGTGTTAGTTATGTGGGGTGGGAGCAAGAGCATTCCCACTGAGATACTAGATGTGAGTGAAGAGATCTTTTAAATATAAAATGGTTGGGGATGGTGCGAATGGAAGGTGGTAGGGAGTTCCAAAGGCGTGCAAGGCCATAAGACAGAAGATTTTTCTATAACACTATTGCTATAACACTACCACTACAGAAGACAGTAGGGACTGTCATCACACATGTGCGCATGAGTACACACACACATACACATGGACACACACACACACACACACACACACACACACACACACACGTAAAAAAGGCATTCTATATTGTTCATCTCAAGTAAGGGCATTGTCTCCAGAAAAAAAGAAGTTATAACCTCGCTGTACTCTTCCCTCATCAGGCCAATAATTGAGTACAGTGCTCCTTTTGTTATGGACCTTTCCAAGCACCTGCAGCAACTAGAGAGACCACAAAGGTTCCTCACAAAGAAAATTCAAGGTCTGCAGCATCTGTTCTATGTGGATCATCGGAAGTCATTGTCACTTTATTCTATTTCATACAGACTGCTCAGATGTGATCTCTGCCTTGTATACAAGGCAGTCTCTGACCCTGCTTTACTGGAAATGCTGCATATATGCAAGTCAAATGGTACATGGGCTACTAGCTCTAAAGACCTTAACCTGGTATGTGACAGTAATTGAACCTGCTGGAGAGACAGATTTGTCTCCCAGAGGTTACCACACCTTTGGAACAGACTCCCACTTCATGTCAGAGCACCTCATTATCCCTCTTCAAACGCAGTCTATATGATTGGATGGGTAAGTGTAAATTCATCCCTGGGGTTTCACCTGTGTCCCTCTTGGACAGAGGCAATAGGTGGTGATCATGGGGAAAAGGGTATAACTTGGCTAGGCTTGTAAGATCCCTAGGGCCATTAGCCTAGTAACTTCCTATGATCCTATGATATATGTGTCTGTGTATGTGTCTATAGATAGCTGCGCGCACACACACACACACACACACACACACACACACACACACACACACACACACACAGATCTATGTCACTTGATCAAGTTTTCCGAAACTCAAAATTCATATTGGTGAGACAATGTGATCAAATTTTGAAAAATTTAACATTAAAAAAAATACAAAAATCAATATCTTTTACATTTTTGCAGGGGGTGCAAGCCTCCCCCCCCCCCCGCACCCCACACACTCCCTGCAAATTAAATATACCAACTCAGAGATCTCACTACAATGAAGAAAATGGTAACTGTCCTGGTCCTCACTGTACTGTGATCTCCATTCAAAAGCACATGGGTGGGGTAACAGGAATAACGAAGGACAGGCCACTCTAGACTTCTGTCTGGCAAATGGCTTGATAGTAGTCAACACACTGTTCAAAAAGAGATACTGTAACCGGATCACATACAAGAGTGGCAAGCATGCAATTCTAGTGGATTTTTTCTTAGTAAGGAAAGGGCAATGGGGTAGAATCAGTGATTGTAAAGTCATCGGCAGTGAAACAGTCAGTCTACAGCATAAACCACTGGTTGCCACAATCAGCTGCAAGCAGTGGTCAGAGGAGGCTCTAAGGTCAACAGAGACCAGGCTGAACACCTAGTAGTTGACTGGAGAGAAAGCACAACAGTTCAAGTAATAGCTCAGAGCTCTAGCACCTTAAGAAGAAGAGGAAATAGGTGGAGTTGAAGAAGAATGACAGCATCTCAAAACAGCACGTGTAAGGACTACAGAACAAGTGTGCAGCCGAGCCAGGCATGGAAATAATGTACATAAGGAAAGCTGAAGCCCAGAATTCATTGAAAGAAAGGAGTGCAGGGAAAACATGAGAGAAAGAAAAGACAGACCAGAATAGGAGGGAATACTGGTTGGCTAACAAAAAGGCAAAGAAAGGAGTAGGAATAGCAAAGAACAAGGCATCAGAGGCACTCTACCAGCTTCTGTAGGGTGACTCAGTAGATGACACAAAGAAAGTATATCAGGTTGCAAGGCAAACACAGAAAGACAAAGAAAACAGTCAGACACCTTTCATAAGGGATGCCAGAAACAACTTGCTTACCAGTCCACAGGACATCAAAGGCAGATGGAAGGAGTACTTCCAACATCTTCTGAATTAAGAAAACCCATACAGAAGCTGTACTGCCCCAGACACAGTTTACAATGAGAGAAGAGCAGGAGCCCACCCTAGAAGAAGTAAGAATCAAAGTAAGGAAAATGGAGTCAGGGAAAGCAGCAGACTCAGGTGAGGTCACAGCAGACCTGATACAGATACTGAGTGAGACAGAAGAGGGTTAGCTTTGGAGGGTGTATTCCTAGCAATGTGGAGAGAGAGGTGTATCCCAAGTGACTGGATAATAAGCATATCAGTGCCAGTGTTCAAGAGCAAAAGGTACATTCAAAGCTGTGTTCAGTACAACGCTATCAAACTCCTGTCACATTGCAGGAACGTTCTGGAGAGGGTGATTGATAAATTAATACGTAGAGTGGTAGAAAATAAGATGAAAGATGAACAGTGTGGATTCAGATCAGGATGCAGCATGACCGCTTCAAAGAACAAATTGCAAACAAGCATATGCAGACGATTGCATGGACACCATCTTTCAGTAGCAGATAACAAGTACCGGAAAAGAAGAATCCAACCATTCAGCTCTAGTGATTGAGATATTATAAACCAAAGAACAAATAACAAATAGGTGAAGGCAGTGAGCCAAAGTGCTATTGCTTTTAGAGATGTATAATAAAGTTGTTTTATTCATCCGCAGTTGCCATGTTGCGTTTTGAAATTGTTGATTATAATGGGGTTTGAGTTGCTAAGGAAAGCTATGGCTGAATACTTCTTGCTACATTTTGATAGTGACACCAAATGTCACAATGTATCCATTCTGCATAGTCACCGTTTGAAAGTGACTAGTTTCAATGTTTCCATGCTAAGTAAGCTGGGTTAAAGTTGCCATATATAAACCTGTGTTCAGTGTTGCCATTTATAATGTATAATATAATTATATACACAGTACATTACTATTTTGATCACTTGCTACCTGAAATCTTTGCTGTACTTGCCAATATTCAGGCAGAAACTTGAAATGGAATGCATTTTCAGTTTATCAGTCATGTTTGCAACACATGCAGGAGAACTAAGAGCATTAGCTTGAGCACTTTAAAAATGTCTTTCTAGAAATACAGAGTATAAAAATAGTTCCCAGGATTCATTAAACTCCGTATAGGCTCTGCACAAAGTCTACATAGAGGGTATCTGCAACTGAGATGGTGGTCAGCATGCAATGTGTATTAAGGAGCTGCAGTGGGCCTAAGCTAGGTTTCATGGCTCGCAACAGTATTGCTAGCTGCAAAACCTTGTAAACAAATATGGATATCAAGTCCATGAAAAGGAGAGCACATACAGTCTGCAGATTTGCACAGAATGCCACAGTGATCTCCAGGGCTGTCTCTTAGAGCAAAAAATAAGGACAAAAGGCACAAATAATGTGGGGGCAAAGGATGATAAGTAGAGACCATTCCTCTCAAGCTCTTGTCATGAGAAATCTGGACAAAGCATGACAATGTAGGGAAAAGGCAAAAATATAAGGATATGTGTTTAATATTATGCTTACTCAGGCATAATTGATAAACTCTCTCAGCTAGGCATCAACTTGCATGTTACTAGGTAGGTAGCTAACTGGCTTACTGATAGAACCCACTCAGTCAAAAAAGGGGAAGCCACCTTTAGTAGTAGACCCATAACGAGTAGTGTACCCCATGGATCAGTCCTGGGGTCCCTACTGTTTGGGATATACTTTTCTGATGTGCAAGCCAAAATCAGTGGTCTGTGGCTGAGCAAGTTTGCAGATGAGTGTTGTGAACATCTTTCAAGAGGGGCCTTACCCAAACTAATGACTGGTGCCAGCAACATGGCCTCAAACTGAATGCCAAGAAATGCATCATTATCCACTTGGGAAAATGACGTTCCCACTAATTATCACATTAATAACAAGGTACTAAGTATGCAAGCAGTCGTGACAGACTTGGGCACCCAGGTTGATAGTAACCTGACGTTTGACCACCACATTGCCTCTGTTGTACGGAAGGCTTTCTACATGTCTCACCTCATAAGTAGGATATTGCATCCAGGAACAGGGAAGTCATAACATCACTGTACTTCTCCCTTGTCAGACCCATTATTGAGTACAATGCCCCCTTTGGCATTTACCTTGCCAAGCACATGCAGCAGCTGGAGAGACCACAGAGGTTAATGACCAGGAAAATCCAGGGTCTCAAACAGCTGTTCTATATAGATAGGCTAAAAGCCCTGCCCCTCTCGTACAGTCTGCTTAGAGATGACCTGTGTCTGTCATACAAGACCATCTCTGACCCAGCCTTGATGGAGTTACTGCATATCCATAAGTCAAAATCCACTCAGGCAACCTGCATGCAAGGCCTCAGTCTGGTCTGTGACATTAATAGAAGTTGTTGGCAGGATAGATTTGTGTCCCAGAGACTCCCCCATCTGTGGAATAGACTACATCTCCATGTTAGAGTACCTCTCTAGCCCTCTTTAAGAGGAACCTGGATGACTGGGTGGGAAACAGAAAATACACGCCTAAGATCCCACCTGTGTCCCTGCTGGACAGTGAAACAGGTGCTGACTTTGTGGGAATATGGGCAAACTTCTTGGCTAGGCTTATAAGGGCCTCTGGTCCAATAGCCTAGTATCATCCTATGAACCTATATTGCTCTTATTAAAGTAGAAAGTTGCTAGAATAACAGAATTTCTGATAGCATGCATTGTGTGAAGGACATGAAGTCTGAAACTCAAACGCATATCATTATTTACTCACTTTAATCCTCAGATCATAGTAGTTATTTGTTAGAAAGCCATACAGTTTATGAGTAAAAGGCCAAAAAGATGAGGCAAAAAGCTGGACATTCTGTGTAAATCTGGACAGCTGAAAGTATGTTAGGGACGCGTTTATTAAGTATTGCTCTTACAAACTGAAAAGGTTGATAGAATGGTAGGCTGTACATTCCCATGATTTGTTAGAAGGGTATGAAGTCTGAGACTCAAATGTTTGTCACTATTTTCTGACTGATTTGCCAGGAAACCACAATTGTATGAGAAATACACCAAATGTGAGAGGCAAAATCTGGACATTCTACAAAAATCTGTACAGCTGAGAGATATGGTAGTACAAATAGCTGTCATTCTGTTAGTGCAACATATCTGCGCAGAGGCCAACTTAATGCAAGGACAAATAATCAGTAATAGGGACATATATGACAAGAGATGTCACATGGGAATGTGTTTGAATGTAACAGTCTCAACCTGTTAGAATGAGAAATGTGAACAAAGCCATACAAACTGGGGGACAAAAGGCCAGAAATACGGACTGATTGTTAGTATTCCATGTTTAAAGTTATGAAGTTGATAGAATATTTAGGTTGTACATAGCATGAACTTTCTGAAAAGCATGAAGTCTGAAGCTCAAATGTCAGTCATCAGTCACTGACTGCACTCTGCAGTGACATGCCAATGATTTTGCCAGGAAAACAATGTTATCAGGAAAAGATGACAAATATGAGACATAAACTGAACTGCCTGCACAGATCAGGACATTTGAGAGGCCTGCACCCAAATGCCTGTAATACTGAGTCACAGACATCCAGAGATCATCCCAGTGATATGGCAGAAAGACACATATTCAATAAGGAAAACATCTGGAAATCCTGGGAATAACTGGAGATTTGAGAGATATGAATGTGAACCAGATGATGCAAACACAGTACAGGACAGTGTACCTACAGTGCAGAGTATTGTGATATCCCATTCTTGGCATTCCTTACTGAAGCTGTGTTAATGATCTGTAACAGGACATGGGACTGCCATGTAAAATGATCACTCAGGGGAAGAGTGTATATTGAACAGGGACACACAGATGAGTTGTAGGAATGAACACAGGGAAAGAGTACAGGTGAAACTTCTGCAGGTACAGCAGAGGAGGGCATGCAAATGGAAGATGGTTGTAGCAGCAACACCAGGCACATATCCATATGGTACAGTAAGGACTATATAGTGAAAATGTATTGTCTGACTCATACAAGGTGTCATAACGGGGAGGATGTATGTGTGAGATATCATCCTCACATGAATAATGCAGAGGACATCTATCAGGAATCTGACATACAATTGAGGTAGGGTGCATATTGGGAAGCTGTGCAAACTGATATACCTGAATGAGTGTACTCTCAGCATAGGTCTCCAGCATGGTGGCCACAGGTAATGGATCACGGCAAACATTACAATAACCTACCACAATCATGGACAATATTGGAATAATACCACCACTAATCCCATGCCTCTGACATAACATATGTGATGTGGAGTGATAACAGATGAGACTACACACACACCCACTGGGCAACTAGTATGATACATCCACACTCTTTGAGGGTAAGCATGGACACTGTTCTGGTACTGCAATATCTGCAGGAGGTGTTAGGAGGGATACTGCTATATCTGTATGTGACAGTATGGGCAATACAGGCTAGTTATCTTGTGTGCATGGCATGTATCTATGGCAGAATTCACAATGTCGCAAATGATATACATGCCATTAATGCTGTCAACCACCTATTTATGCAGTGTGTGCACAAGGTGAACAGGTAGCACACATGCATTTGGTGTAACAACTTGAATGGTGTTCCGCACCATCAGACAGTCATGTATATTCCACAGAAAGAATGCCTAGGTATGGACAACAAGCTGCATAACAGTGCATTGTGACAAAGATGGTTCACTTCAGTTACACATCACTGGAACATGTGTAGGGAGGTACATGGAGAAGAGTGCATTGTACTCAGTTACTGGTGTGATGAAGGCTGGTAACCATGATGCTCGTATGCCTTCTGATGTGCATGTTCGTCACATACCCAGTACGTGTGTTATACTCAAGGGAGTAGTCAGCAGTGTGACGACATGCTGGTGGATGTACCATTTACCCTCTACCCCAAGACACAGGTCACATACCTATTGGTCTGATTATAGGGTGTGATGTCCACATTATACTTGGGTGCTGTGTCTGTTTCCTGATACAGCACATCCCTCCATGTGTCTTGTCAATGCAGGTATTGCCATGGCTATGACAGCAGTCTCTGGTATGTGTTGATACTGTGTGCATTATACTAATATCACAGCTGAAGTCAATAATTGCCCACAAGCTGTAGTCCTTCAGGCAGCTGTTTGGACACAGCATGTGTATGTCATCTGTGACATCCATCACTTAACTAAGGGACAGCCAAGGGCCTAGTTTTCTTTGAGCCTCCTTGCAACTGCTTTTTGAAATTTTGCTTGTCAGAACTTTGCTGAGACTGCTTAGTCAATTTCACAGAAAATAAAGTTTTTACTGAACTTTGAAAAGGGTAAAAAAATGAATGAACCCCTTAAATCAATTTCCCTTCTCACATTTTTTGAAGAACCCTGCATATCAGTTGAAAGACATGTAGAACATTCCACTATGCATTGGTCTTCCAGGCCTGCTTGCAAGGAACTCTAGAACAGAATTTCTTTAACTGTCTGGTTTGAAAGGAGGTAAACTGATCTATTTGGAAGTGTTCCCAACAGCGGATCAACTCCTGGAAGATTCTGGGCATTACTTTCCATTTGTGAGGGTCATTCCTAGTCCTGCAACAAGGTTTCACTTTGACAGGATGCATGAAGTCTGAAGATTCAAAATTTGCAGAGCTGCTACCTCCCAGGCAATCATAAAAACTCTGTAAAGGGGATAAGATCTGGTACTCCGTTGTTTGTTTATGCACAATATCACTACATACCTCTCAACCTATTAGGCCAACAAATCTTGATAAAAGAAAAGTAGGGGCAGATTTAAAAAAAAAAAATATATATATATATATATATATATATATATATATATATTGTTCTTCTAAACTTTTTAAGTTACTAGAGGAAGATTTGTGTTAGCATGCATTGTTTAATGACTTCAGTCCTCAGTGATGTGCCAGAAAAAATGCAGTCCAAAATTGAGGCAAAACTGTAAATATTCTGTGAAAATCTGGACAGCTGAGAGGCTTGTATCTCTGTGGTGTTATTTATGGTAACTTGCAGAGGTTCTGTGGAAACAATGGTATTTAAAACTTTTAAAAGCATTGAAAAATTCCAGCACCCCCTTGACATTTATGTGCTTTTGTCTGTCTTTAGAATGCCACAGATCTTGCACTTTCATCCCTTCTGAAATGCTCTCCTCTGCCCCAAAGCAAAAGCTGAATCATTTGGTGTGCCAGACTAGGAGAGATACTGAAAAAAGGGGAGACCTTGATTACAAGATAAATGGTTCACCCACCAAAGTTAACTTCCTTCAGACACCTCAGAAATGGAGTCAGGTAAGGGGGATGATGTCAAATTCAGACTGATCTGAGACACCACTGGATTTCTTCTCATGTAAAGTCTGGATAAGGGAATCACAAAAATTACAGAAGTCCATGAAACCCAGAGCCACAAAATTCCCAGTCAAGCACCAGAAAATTTCCTTGTACTGTCTGTTTTGTCCAGTAGAAGAAAAGCACTTCCTAGGGATGAATCAAGCAGACATCCCAGAAAAACTACAGACTAAGCAGGAGTTGCATTACCCTTGTTAGGGAATCCAGACAACAGTAAAAAATATCAGCAAATATAAGACAATCATCCAAATATAGAAAGATGTGAAAGCCTTGTAGCTTGCAGTGGGCAATCTCTGGAGTCAGGCACTTTGTAAGTATCCTTGATGCAGTAGATAGACTAAAAGAGCAATATAGAGAATGAATGAGAGCTAGACACAAAGTATTAAAACACCCAAACTCCTTGCAATATGAAATGCGATAAGCATCTCTTGGGCCCAATCTTACCATAAAGCTGTGAGAGAGTATGTGAGGTAACAAGGTTTGAAGAGTTAGCATCCTGAATTTTGGGATCTTGAAAAAGATTGAGAAGGGAAATTTCTAGGACTGGACTCTAATTTTCTTCTTTCTTTGGCACCAGAAAAATCCTTAAATAAAACCACCATTGCCCATCTGAGCTGAGGACAAATTCCATAAACTGTTGAGACAGCATCTGCTCGACTGTAGGAGGAAATTGGGATGTCAGGTTTACAGGATGAAGAGGAATCTCCTGAAAAGGGGGAAGGGATTCCCACTGTCACCCAAATCCCTGCTGGACAAGCCTGAGGATCCACTTGTCCAAGATAGTCTGATGGCTCTGTGGAAGATGGAGACTTAGACTGAGGGACAGATTTTTAAGGATTACTATGGTAAGAAAGGGTGGATAAAAAGGCAAATAGACTTTTTGGACTTCCCTTTTTTTCCTGGAAAGCTTCCCTAGTTTTCCTTCAGCTTTCTTGCAACTGCTTTTTGAAATGTTGCCTGTTAGAACTTTGCTGAGACTGCTTAGTCAATTTCACAGAAAATAGTTTTTACTGAACTCTGAAAAGGGTCCAAAAATCTGAATGAACACCTTAAATCAATTTCACTTCTCACATTTTTTTCTCTTTTGTAGCATCTTAGCAAGAGAGAGTCCAACTAATACATCTTTGTCCAGGGAAGAACTCAAAATCTCAAACACCTTCTGGTAGATTTTGAAAATCTAACAAAGCAAATCTTCTCATAACTGAACCAGTAGCCACAGCTGTGGCAGCTCTGGAAACATCAGCACCAGCAACATCATAAGAACCTTTTACAGAGTTTGGTTACCTGAGAAGTAAACAATTCAGGAATCTAAAGAAATTTTAATCTCACAAGTAAGAATGTTAACAGTTAACATTCTTATGTTCTCAAAAGAAGCCAGCAAATACTTTAACATGTAAGCCCAGCAATTCAACATTCTGAAAATTAAATTAGCAGAATAAATTTCTAAAGGCTTTACCAACCTTATCAGAGGGAAAGGGCATTGCATTCATATCATGTTTTGGCAGCAGGCTTATCACTACACAATCTTATTGGGAGTAGTGAACAAGAGTGTGTGCATCAAGATAATTTATACAACCTAACAAGACTTTTTTGGAGAAGGGTGCTAACTGTCAGGCAATAATGCAAGCTGTTAAACACATCACAGAAACAAAGTAGGACTAAATGCATGATGAAGACACTCCAGTTGTAATATTCCATAGTATATTTGCTGAGACATGTTGATTTCATTCTATTCATACTTAAATAAAGTATCTCATTTGGTTAATGGTGTTAAAAAGATAATCCTTTTGAAAAGAAATCTGAAGAAAAAGAATTTCCTCAGAATCTTCATCTTGTAAAGAATATCAAGAATCCCACTACCCTTCCCTGCCCATTGGACTGGAATTCATTGTCAGGTGGGGAGGGAGATCTTCCCTTCCATATTACTTTGGTAGGCATTAAGAGCTCCAACTTAGAAATAATATCGTGGAAATATTGATGATCAGGATCTGTTTACACTAGGAACACTGGGAAGCATCAAGTATGTAGAGATGCTCCATATTTACAGTACCAAGTACAAATGGCTCAGCATTCTTAACAGTCACTGGGTGCTGTAGATTTAGGATTTTGTCTCTGTCTTACAGACTTTTCTTCAGAGACAGCATAGTTCCTCATACTGCGTATTTGTTCATCTCTAAAGTATTATCAAAAGATTTATGGCATTTAGAGTCTGAGGTTCCTTTCCATACTTTTATTCATTTTTCAGGAAACAAATGAATATACACTTGACAGTTTGCAAATAAGGATTTTTCTCAAACTTTGTGTAGCTACACCCAGTCTCAGTTTGGTGCATCTCCACTTTGTCACTTGCCTTTACCATTACTGTAACATGAGCACTTCACAAAGACAGCAGTTACTCATCTTGCAGAGGTCTGCATTTTCCCATCACTGGTAATTTCTCATCAATCACATGAAGCACAGTTCTTATTGTTGCTGAAGCCTAAGAACTGATGACTGTACCAAGTAAAGGAATAACTGACTTCCTGGAGTACTCTGTCCTATTACTCTGTCATGGCTTGCTTTGCAAGTTCTAAGACTTGGCTGCTCATCCTTCCTGTTACAGTCTTCATTCCTTAAATTAAGGTCTGTCCTTCTCTCTGCTAAATCTGCAGGTAAAAGCATTTAGTTGTCATTGACTACATTATCCTAACTATATAGGAATGGCATTAAAAGGGATAAAAATGATTTTATTTTCTGGGACCCTCTTCACAGGACTTTACACTTGATGTTATCTTCTGTATATTATTTTCCTTTACTACTAAAAACTTGAGTCTTCATTGATGGGGGATGCACACTTCCTTTGACTTTCGCATGACATATCTGCACCAGGAATGTATGTGCCCCAGTGATCCCCAAGTTCTTCCTATGTACCCAAGCAGTTCAGATCTCCTTCTTGTTTATTTTATTTAATTAGTTTACTTTTGTAAGCATTATGAACTTTATTTCAAACAGCAAAAGTGGAGAACTGTTAAAAAAAAAGCATTGTCTGTGTTTAAATAAGGCAGGCTTAGACCAGTAAAACAAAATGGTTACTTTTATTTCTTACTGAAGTGATTCACAATATATTCATTGAAATGTGAGCACACAGAGAACAGTGATAAAATGGATGGGAAGTCAGATAGCAAATGGCTGATGCAAAGCAGGTATTTATAAAATTATTTGCATAGACTGAGCAGCTACATACAAAGTCTATCCAAGCAAAAGGTGTTGATTCTCCTAGTAGCTGGATATTGCAAAACGCATAACCGTATATGCGCACTTGCATGCACTCATAAACACACACTCGCTTACATGCATTACACTCACATATGCGCACTCATGCACATTCACACATATCCATGCACTCACACATACACACTCACTGGTGATCACTTGCATACAAGCTTTTGCAATCACTGACACACACACACACTCACGCTATGGTTCTGGTGCAGCTGGATCGCACAGGCTTAGGGTATATCAATAATGCCAATCTTTACAGTTTCATGCTTCCTGATGTTTGGAAAACACAGTGTGATACGGCCCTTATAATTCTTTAACTTGCCTGCGGTCTGTTGTAAAAAAATATATATTGTTTTTCTGGCACATTGCTGAAGATTATAGTGAGTCAGTAACGAAAGTCATTTGAGTTTTTGCTAATGCAGCATCTTTTGCAAGGTTCTTTGAGAAGTTTTTTTCTTTTTTTTTTGGCAGTTAATTAAATCCCTGATGTTAATTTGGCAGTAATGCTATTGGTTATAGTTCCTTTTTTCAGTAAATGCCGGTTGAATCAAAATCTGTTACTCCATTCACTTGCCCTGTTAGTTGTAAAATGTTTGGTTTGAAGGTAAATCGCAGAGGCTTAGGGTCTCTCAGTAATGCTACTCATTACAGTTTTGTGTGTCCTGTTCAGAAAAGGCAGTGTGATAGAACCCCTGATCTCGGTTTAGGTATCTGCTGTTTTATGTAAAAGCAAAAAAATGTTTATTTTCTGGTACATCGCTGAAGATTACAGTGTGTCAGTAATTACGGTAATTTGAGTTCCGTGCTTGTTATTGTTAAAAAGTTAAGGTAATGCAGCGCTTTTTGCAATATTGGTTCCTTGTGTAATTTCCTCTTCCTTTTTTTTTTTTTGCAGGTAACTAATTGCTGATGATCACTTTCCCAGTAGTGCAATTGATTATAATTACATTTTTTTTATTTCGTTAAATATTAACCTATGAAACCTGTTGCTCTATTAACTTTTTAGGTCCGTTAGAATAAATATGGCCCTCAAAATCATCCCTTATTTTCTTATCTTTGGCTTTGTTTAGAATTTTTAAGCAAAGAAGTAGATAGGCTGCAGAAGAAAAGTACAACCCACAAACGAAAGGTGAAAATGTCATTATTAAAATTAAGACTTAGAATGCGCCTCATAATAAAATATTTTCACCTACAGGCTGTGGGGTTTATGACTATTTTTTTAATCGGAACTGGGTATCAGGAGACATTTTCCCAGGGGAAATCAAAACAATCCTGGGAATGTCAAAAAAAAAGTAGTGACAGTCAGGGGGTGGGAAAAAAGGAAGATGTCAGCTTGTGGGAGGTTCTAATTGAGTGAAGTGAGAGCGGGACACTATGCTGAACTAAAACCTTCAAATGCAAAGAAAATGCAGCGAAACACGGGGTAAATGAAATGCATAATCGTTTTTATAACAAAAACTAACTATTGCCAGGAAAAAAAGAAAAGTTTGTCTGAACATCATATCTTTGACACTCTCCGTTTAAAGTTCAGTTGCTGTTAGGAGCCAAAGCAGGACTGGAACTGAAGCTATACAGGATGTTTCTAAGCTAATTGACACTGAGGGTGGAAATTTGAGTGACGCTGTCAAGTGGGCGTTACTTTGCTCTGCTTTAGAGTGGACCCGAATTTTAAACTCTGAGATTGTCCCTTTAAAGGAACATTGTAATTTAAGCTTGGTGTTCTATGTGCCTGCAGTGTGGCAATCCACCTCATCTCCACACACTCTGTTCTGTTGACTATGTGCCCACCTCTGGCAGACTCTGGTATACCCTCTATCACAGCGAACTTAAAAGAATGTCCACTATGATCTTTAACATGTTTAAAAAGGGTGCTTAAACAACTCATTCTCCTTATGCCCCCTACGTGCTGCACGACACGATCCTTCAATTTCTGATTAGTTTTACCCACATAGTATGACTCACAGTCATTACAAGTTGCAAGGTACACTAAATTAGCTGTCCTGCAGTTAGCATGTACCCTAAAAACATAGTCTTTACCAGTTATAGGATATGCAAATGCTATACACTTCAACTGAATTTAGTTTAAAGTCAGCATTCTTTTCATTAATTCTCAGCAGTTTTTGCTAAAAGTCTGACTTGCACTCTTATCTCAAAGCTTCTGTTGTCCAGACATCATTGTATCAAACTTTTATTATTTTACTAGTATCCACAAGCAGTTTCTTGTCATGTTTGTGTTCAACAACATATGGATTCTACTATACACACTTGTTTCAGATTTTTGGACATATTTGCAAAATGTCCTTCTATAACACAGACTCTGCAAGAATAAATAAATACTGGATAATGTTTCCTGTCATTTTCATGGCCACACATACTGCATGCAACTTGAATTAAAATAGAATGTTTTTTTTTTACACTGGACTTCACATCATTTACTCCTGCAACACGTCCTCACTTCATTTTCAGTGTCTTGACTTTTTATCTGACTCACATTTTATCATATCCTTTAGTAATTTCACTTCCTGTACATGCATACAGTTTCTTGATAAGGCCATAGCTGTTTCTTCTAACAGCCTGCCTTTTGTTTCATCATTCCTTATACCACAACCTATTCTCTCTTATTACTGAATCACACAACCCACCTAATTCATAGTCTTTGGCTCTGTTCTTCATCTTAATAACATAAATGTTTATGCCATGTTTAGACCCCTATATCCTCAAAGGAAAAGGGTAAATAAATGGCATATTTTTAAGACTCACAATAATTAATGAATTTATTGTTTAATGTTGCTAGTTTGTCTTTCTCCTGTTCAAAGAAAGGGGTTCACTCCCAGGGGTAGGAGGTTGGCATAATGGTTAAGGTGTTTAAGACACAAGGTACAGGGTTTGATTCTCACATGGGGTAATTAGCTCGGCTTAAAATGGCCCAGAAGGGCAGTTAGTCAGTGGTAATGCATTTTGGGTATCTTTTCCACAGATATGCAAGAATAAAATTATTTTTGGCTTCTTGGCTAAAACAGTTATGGTGATAAATAATTATCTCAATCAAAATCTTCCAGTTTTAGCCACATTTCCTTTATGCAAGAGCATTTAAGGAGACTGAAGCTGAAGCATTACCCACTAAGAATTATATTTCTTTACTATGAAAAAAAAAATCTTAAAGGCACATATATTTTTTCATTTCTGCAGCTATATTTGTTCAGTTTGCAAGTATATCTCAACTTCTTATACTGTGGAATTTCAGAATGCATAATAAACAACAAAGATATACAGACAATAAGAATGTAATCTACCCTTATTCAGGTATGTATTCAGACTGAGGCTTCTCTAGGAAAGCTGTTTGCCACATAACATGCAAATCAATGTACCTATCTTATTACCATTACTCGATATACCTTATATCTAAGAGCAACACTAACAGTTAAACATAAGTCAGTGAAGGGGTAAAAAAAAATTTAGGACAATTTGCTGCCACGGACGGTCAGTCATCAGCCCCCTCCTGGTGACTGCCTGCTGATCATTAGCTCTCCTATTATCTGGCCACACCCATTTATGCCACTTCTCATGGCTGACCAGATCATCCACATTACTGTGGAATATCAGCTGCCCTCTCCTTGCATGTGTGCTAACATAAAAATTTAGATTGAGGGCTACCATCACCAGTTTCAGATTACCAAACCTATGCCCCTAATCCCAGCCATTTTATTGCCTTGGAAATTTCAGCTTGCAAAGTGCCATCTAGCAGATTGTTCACAAACAGAATGAGAGTTGCTTTCAAAATAGTCCAATAATTTCTTCCTGTATTGCCATAGCCTACAGATAAAGTCCTGTACAGTCGCTCCAATCTGGATTCCTTTACAGGAAGATGCTCAGATCGTCTCAGAATCATCCACTTGGATTCTTTCTTACCAGGGTATAATAGCCAGAACCACTATTCCAGGCAACCATTCTCTCGCTGTGACAACCCAACTTCTCTTGTATGGTAGGTTGACAGCCCCCCTCTCTTTTACATCCCACTTAAATCACATAAATAATTACATTAACTGAACCATGCAGGAATCTTCTCTGACTAATACAAAAAGGCATCTGCCACCTTAAAGCAGCTGCTAGGTTTACAATGTTTTAAATAGTTTTAAGACACCATTTTGTCAAAATTCACCACACCGTGTTACAACGAATATTGAAATCCTCAGATAGAGGCCCAACAGATGAGTTGTGAACCTCAGGCCATCTGCAATATGATGGTTTATGCCCGGTCTGTGTTTCATTGTGAATCTAAAAGGCAGCAGGGAACTTGCCCATCTACATAGTTCTCATGCTATTGCCTATTTAACCACAGCAGTGAGACATGGTGCATAACCCACTGTACATTACCCAATAAGGTAGTACTTTAATGAAGATAATGCCCACTTGAATGACAGGCATTCCAGTTCAATAGTTTTCTCTCTACTCATTTTTTGACTCAGAAGACATATGGGATGTTCTTCTCCATTAAAGGTTTGTGATAACACTGCCCCTACGCCTGTCTCTGATACACCAGTATATCCTATGAAAAGCCTATTAAACTCTGGAAAAGCTAATACAGGCTTTGAACATAGTATTCTTCTAATGGTACACATTGTTGCCTGTCTCTAGCACCACTTCACCTTAAAACAGGGTTGTCTCCTTTATATCCTGTCATTTCCTGACAAATAAGCCCTACCAGCCCACTAATCATAAAACACCCACCAAGTTCCTAACCCTAAAACTTCCCTCCTACTCCTTAAACCTAACCTTCTTGCTCCCTATCCCTAAAACTCCTCCCTCACTCATTAAACCTAAATCCTCCTCTGAGTCTCTAAACATAACCCCCCCCCCCTCCATTCCCTCCTCATGGCTGCTGCACCTGCCTTACTCAAACTTGAATAATGTGTTTGGGTAAGGTGTGGTACAGACTTACCTGAACTCATATTCAAGATCAAGTGTGAGCAGCAGCCCACAGGAGCTACTCAATGGTTCTCAAGCACTTTGTACTAGAGTGTTTGCAGTAGAACAATAGCAAATGTCAGCACTACAACATGGCTGTCAAGCCCACAGAGATCCATTCATTTCAGTCCCTAAATACCAACCAGATTACTTTTTTTTGCTCTGTCATAATCTTCAGCGTACTCCTGCATCCTTACAACGCACCCTAACCGGCCAAGACTTTGCTATAGTAACTGGAGGAAATAATAAGTTAAGCTGGGGGGGGGGGTCAGGGGGGTCACTAGGCTCCCAGAATTCATGGAGTTTTAAATTCCTTGAGGTGCATTTCAGAATTGTTTCCTCAACCTTTTGATCCAGTCACGGTCTGAATAAAACTTACAACTATGGAAATAAATGTAGTCTTATTTTTTTTTTTATTCAATAAAGAAATAAGGTGATTGCAAAGCAAAATGTTCAAAGATGATAACATACTAGTTCCTAGTAAATTGAAAAGACAAATGCTTGTGAAGACACGTAAATTATAACTGGTAACAGTACTTGCCTCCTCACCTCTCCCCCAAAAAAATAAGACAGCCTCTTCCTGTGGATCTCTCTGGTGTTAGATTGGGATGAAAGTGAAGGAACAATGTCCACAGTCATATATAATTCAAGTTGCTACTGTCTTACATATACACATCATGACTCCTTACCTGTACCCTCAAAAGACAACCACCTTCAGTGTACCTCTCTGATGTCAGACTGGGATGAAAGTGAAGGAACAAATAGAGCACATCAACTTATTTCAACTTGTTGCTGTCAGGTGTCAGCCTGTATCGGGACTATGCTACAGCTACTAGCTACCCTAGTTTCTCTGGTGTTTCCTGCTGAATCTTTAGAACAGCAGAAAAATAGCAGTAAGACACTAAAAAAAGTGTTCAAAACAGCAGAAAATTAACAAGGAGGCTCTAAAGATTGTTTTAAACAGTTAACAGATTAGTTAGTTAAACACTGTTTGGAGGGAAAACCAGAACAGATAGCTTAAAAACAGTGAAAAATACTAGTAAATACTTGAAACAGTGAAACTAACAGAAAAGCTTTGTAAACAGTGAAAACAGCAATAAAATTTGATTTAACAACCGCAGTAAAGCAGACAATTGCAGTACAACAATGTAGTTTCATACACAGTAAACAAATACAGTATAAAAGTAGGGGGCAGGCAATTAAAAAAGTGCAGCAAACAGTACAAATAAGCAAAAAAAAAAAACAGGTAACATGTTTTTTGGAAGCTCAGAAGCTTCTAGTCATCTGGTATCTCAGCTCAGAGTTGTGGCTGGCAGCCTACCTCAGTTCAGTTTGGTAGAAACCCCAAATCAGTCACCTTCGAGCTGGCAATAACATCAGAATTCACAAAGGGTGAAATCAGGCTAAAACACTTCACCAAGGCAAACTATACCCTCCTAGGTGAAGGTATAAATGCATTCCAAGCCCCACCCCAAGCTTGAAGTGGTAACTATGACAATGCTTACACTAAAGGCCTGTACAATTACTTGCATAAGTGTATAAACTCAGTCGTACCAGAAAAAAATCAAAACTAGAGCTCCAAGTACAAATGAGCTGCCATGGTGGACATCCATCATCTACAAACTTTACAATAAACACAAAAAGTTGCTGTCCAAGAAAACAAAGACAAGGCCCCAACAATGGAAAAGCACCCTCCTCAGCCTCAAAAGGCAAATAAGACAACTTGTCAAATCCTCCAAGGGCTCCTTTGAGAGAAACTTAGCAAGTACAGCCAACCATAAGGCCTTTTACAGCTATGTACGTAGCCTAAAGGGTGGGATCCAAGCATGTGCAGAACTAGTGGCCAATGGTATCACACACATTGACTCCACAGAGATAGCAAACCTGTTATCAGATAGATCTGGTGAAAATTTCACTCCCTTATCCCCTCCTAACTTACAGCAAACCTTCCCCCCAAACATCCCCCACACTACAAACAAGAGCAGGTCCTCAAACCCTTGTCCAAGACAAAAAAACACCAGAAGACATCCCAGGCTGTCTTCTAAACAGGCTAAAACATGAACTAGCATCACCACTAAGTACCCTTTTCAATCATAGCCTAACCACAGGCTTTTTTCCTGCAGAATGGAGAACAGCAACAGTTATTCCCCTCTACAAAGGTGGCTTAGCAACAGACTCCGGGAATTACAGACCCATAAGCCTGACCAGAATCATCTGTATGGCCATGGAACGTATCATTATGAACCTCATAAATAAAGACATAAATGGCCTCCAAACCCTGGATCCTACCCAATTCGCCTTTGTGAAGGGCAGATCCTGCCTGTTAAATCTGGTGGATTTCTTTGAAAATGTGACCAAGGCTATTGATGAGGGCAAATCTGTGCAAACAGCATACCTCAACCTGGCAAAGGCTTTTGACACAATCCCACATTCAGGCATTACTGATAAACTTAAACTGAATGTAAACCCCTTCATTGTAAGATGGGTTGCCAACTGGCTCACAAACTGGACACACACTATCAAAGTGGGTGACTCCACATCAACCAGCAGACCTGTTACAAGTTGGGTGCCGTAGGGGTCAGTACTGGGCCCCCTACTGTAAGGTATATACTTCTCAGAAGTTCAGGTCAAAACTAAGGGGCTGTGGCTGACCAAGTATGCAGAAGACTGCAAACTAGGTGCAATCAATGAATCCCTAAATTATGTCAGTATACTCCAGGAAGGTCTCACTCAGACCAACAACTGGTGTATTAGTCATGGTCTAAAACTGAATGCAAAGAAATGCATCATCATTCCCTTTGGTGCAAACAATGTCCCCTGACATTATCAAATCAACAACAGTACCCTAAGCACCCATGAAGTGGTAAGGTACCTGAGATCACAAGTTGACTGTGACCTTAATTTCAATCAACATGCATCTACTGTAGTAAGAAAAGCTTTCTACATAGCACACTTGATTAGTAAAGGCATTGCCTCAAGAGCAAAAGAAGTTATAACCCACATACATGGCACTTATCTGGCTCATAATTGAGTATAATGCATCGTTAGGCATTTACCATACTAAGCACCTGCAGCAAATAGGGAGATCTCAGAGGTTTCTAACAAAGACAAAGAAGATCAAGGGGCTCCAGCATGTGCCTTACACAGACCAACTAAAGTCCCTGGCACTATACTCTGTATCGTATAGACTTCTTAGGGGAGACTTATGCCTGGCCTACACAGCAATCCAAGACCCAAACCTAATGAACTTTCTGCATATCCATAAATCAAATGGAACTAGGGCTACCCATTCTAGGGACCCAAATATGGCCTGTGACTTTAAGACATGCTAGAGGGACAGATTTATCTCCCAGCGACTGCTGCATCTTTGGAACAGTTTACCAATTCATATGAAACAAAGCACCTTTATGACACTGTTGAAGAGAAACCTGGACGAGTGGATGGGGTACCGTAAATTCTTGCTGGGGATAGAGCCCACAACCCTCCTGGACATGGGCAACCATCATTAAATGCAATCTTGGGTATTGACTAGCATTCCTATGGTATTACATTGGGATGAAATAGCTAGGCTTAAAATGACCTCTAGGTCGATAGCCTAGTAATCTCCTATGATCCTTATAATCAACCCAATCATTTTCAGTCAAACATTACATAACTAATTTAAGTTCTGCCTTCTTTTAAAACTCATTGCTTTCCTCTATGTATTATTCCCACAATTCCCATTGTTTTACTATGTAGCTTGTTCCTACCCTTTTCTAAAGACCTCAGTTTCAGTTGTTTCATTTCTGTTACTATATTCACTACTTCTAATATAGTTAGTTTACATTTTGATTTCCAGTTTCTAGTAATTGCTTTTTTGACAGCCACCATAATTAGACACGGCAAGGACTTACCATGTCTAGGCAATTCCGATTCTGTATCATAGCTCAGAAAAATCATCCCCCAACCCAGAAAGTACTATCTGTAGAATCATGACCACAGCATTACTAATACAGCAGAAACACATTTTACCTTTATTTTCAGTAAGCTGTCAGACCAAGCTCTTGTATTTATTCTTTAATTTCTGTGAACTCAGCTTCTCAGCATTTCTTATGCCTAGATAGTTGCACTTTCAGCTCTTTAAGACAATTAACCTACTCATCCTTCAATAAGCAGTAGGGAAGAGTTGGTATAAGCAGGACAGCTGATGTCAGAGACATGCTGAAGTCGTGCTCCAATGGTGTTGACCTTGGAAGACATGGAAGTGCTATCAAACAACCCTTCAAACCCTAAGAACAGGGTTAAAAAACAGAGACAACTGACAGGTGCCAAAGTCATGGGCTAAAACTCAGTGCCAAGAAATGCATTGTAATGTCTTTCGGGAAAACTGCCACCCAGGCTAATTACTATATTGATAAGACATCCCTGAAAGTTGACCCGGTAGGCAGGGATCTGGAAATGTATATAGACTGTAATCTGTTCTTTGACTAACATGTGGCCAAAGTAGTAAAAAATAATTTAGTGTCACCCAATTTATAAGTAAAGGGATGGCATCCAGGTCCAAAGATGTCATGGTGCCACTTTATTCAGCCCATTCAGCTATTGCATATATCTGGTCAGGTACACGCCAAATTGAGCATAATGCCCCCTTTGGCATTTACCTGACAAGACATATGCAACAGTTGAAATGCCCACAAAGTTTCGTTACCAGGAGAATCCAGGGTATGAACACATTATCCTATATGGACTGCCTTAAAGCATGACATCCAGGCCCAAGGAAGTCATAGTGCTACATTATTTGGCTCTTACCATAGGTTCATACTAGGCTATCTGCCCTAGGGCATTTATAAGCCTAGCCAGAGTGTGTTTGGCTTTCGCCACCCATTTTAAATTAATTTTGCTATGCCCTTTTTCGAGGTTAGTATACTGTGCCTCTGTCTAACAGTGACACAGAAGTGACACCCGGGGTAAACCTACGATCTCCCATCCACTCATCAAGATTCCTCTTGAAGAGAGTCAATGAGGGACTCTGCCTAATCTGGACTGGGATTTTATTCCAGAGTGAAGGGAGTCTCTGGGTTATGAATCTGTCTCTCCAGCATGTCCTATTTATTTCAGTGCTAAGGTTCAAGTCTCTCGAGCACGTAGCTCGATGGGATTTGAATTTTCTGAGGTGCAGCATGTCCATTAATTCCGGGTTGGACGTGGCTTTATACGTCAGGCACAGATTGCCTCTAAGCAGGCGGTATGCCACTGAGTAGAGCTGGAGTTTCTTTAACCGGGTAGCATATGGCATCTGTTTGAGCCCTTTGATCCTCTTGGTGAGGTACTTTTGGGGTCTTTCCAGTTGCTGCAGGTGTCTGGTAAGGTACATCCCAAAAGGGGCATTGTACTCAATTATGGGCCTGATGAGGGATGAGTAAAGAGGCACGATGACCTCCCCTGATCTAGATGTGAATCCTTCATGATTAGGTGGGCTATATAAAATGTTTTTCTAACCACTTTGGCCACGTGGTTGTCAAATGAGAGATTGCTATCAACTTGGGTCCCCAGGTCCCTAATTACTTCTTCTGTACTTAATGGATTACCACCTATGTGGTAATTTGTGGGCACTTTGTTTTTGCCAAAGGGGATGACTATACACTTTTTGGCATTTAGCTTGAGGCCATGGCTCTGGCACCAGTTGTCTGTTTCTATGAGGCCCTTTTGGAGGATGCTTGTGTCGGCTGTAGAGTCAATTATGGCGCCCAGTTTGCAGTCATCTGCGAACTTGGTCAGCCACAGTCCTTCCGTGTTGGCCTGTACCTCCGAGAAATATATACCGAACAAGAGTGGTCCCAGGACTGAGCCTTGTGGATCGCCACTTGTAACTGGTTTGGAGTCTGACATGGCTCCAGCAATTCTAACCATGTGGGTTCTGTCCTTGAGCCAGTTTGCAACACATCTAGTGACATATGGGTTTATATTTAAGCTGATGAGCTTATCTATAATGCCCGAGTGGGGTATTGTATCAAAGGCTTTTGCGAGGTCCAGGTAGGCTGTGTGGACCACCTTCCCCTCGTCACTGGCCTTGCTGACTGTTTCAAAGAAATCAACCAGGTTTAAGAGGCAGGATCTGCCCTTAACAAAGCAGAACTGGGTAGGATCCAGTGTCTGTAGGTCCCCAATATCTTTATTTATGAGGTCCATGATGATCCTTGCCATAGCTTTGCAGACCAAGCTAGTCAGGCTTATGGGGCGATAGTTTCCAGGATCCGTTGAGGCACCACCTTTGTGGAGAGGGACCACTGTTGCTGTACGCCACTCTTTGGGTACATATCCTGTAGTAAGGCTGAGATTGAACATAAGTTTTATGTTTGGGTTTAGCTCTTCTTGGAGTTCATGTAGCACGCAGCCCGGGACACCGTCTGGTCCCATTGATGCTGTGTTTTTTGCTTTGGAGAAGACGGCTCTTACCTGAGCATCTGAGATGTCAGGGGGGCAGCACTCTGCTGGGATAGATATTTGCCCTTTTGGTGGGGGAGAAGTTTGCACTGAACCTGTCAGCTAGGATGTTGGCAATGTCTGTGGGTTCGGTGTATTTTTTGTCATTTTGGACTAATTCTGAGCATATCTGGGAATTCCCACCCAAGTTCCTAACATAACTAAAGAAAGCCTTGTGATTATCCTTAGTGTCCTGTGCAATTTTTCTCTCGAAGCTGGCCTTAGATGATTTTATGAGTGCCCGTAGTTTTTTGCTAATACTGATCAGAGATGCCTTCCCTTTCTGGGATTTTGCTCTATCATGTAGTAGCTTCCTCCTTCTATTGTATAGTTTGTTTATGGCTGGGGTCCACCAGACAGGACGTCTGCCTTTGGTGGATTGGATCTTGGTTTTATTTGGGATTGCATGATCCATCCATTCCTGAAGGCGTTCATAGAATGTGTTTATAAAGGATTCTGCGGTCTGGGCCATATTTTCCACAGGCCCGGGGGCTTTGAAGGATTCCACCTCAGTTTTGAGTAGTGTGAAATTTGCTTTAGAGAAGTTTTTCACTGTGGTTTTCTGGGAGGGGGTGGGGTCGGGATGTGACTATCCAGTGATATTAGTTTATGGTCTGATCTTACCAGTGAGGGATACACTTCTAGTCTGGAGCATAGAGTCCCCATGTTGGTGATGATCAGGTCCAGTATGTTTTCCCCTCTTGTGGGAGTGGTAACAAGTTGTTCCATAGCATTTGAGTTTATAAATTCTAGGAACCTTTGGGCTAGGGTGTTGGAGCTAGAGTAATGCTTCCAGTCTATGTTTGGGTAGTTGAAGTCGCCCAATATAATGGTATTTGGAGAGACCTTCATATTTTCCAGTGTTCTCAGGAAGGCCAAGTGGGGTTCCTGGGTCTGGGAGGGTGGTCTGTAGCAGGCTATAAACTGGAAGGCAGTTTTACCCACTGTTAGTTGCACATGGATAGTCTCTGATGCTTCGTGCTGTGCCACCAACCTGGAGGTATGGGTATCTTTGACGAATATTGATACTCCCCCTCCTTTTGTGGTTCGGTCCAAGTTTTGGGGCCGAAAAGCATGGTATGAGGTAGTGGTAGTGCTGGGGTGCTCTTGGGAGCCTTGAACCAGGTTTCTGTTACTGCACAGATATCGATGTTCTCCATGCTAAGGAGAGTTTTGAGTACGTGCATCTTGAGGTTTAGACTTCTGGCGTTGAGTAGCATTACTCTTAGTTTCTTATCCCTTGCGATACCTACGAAGGTGGGTTTGTCTTTTGAGCCTTGCCTAAAAAAGGCACTATGGGGGTAGCAAAAGCCTTTGCCAATATCCGAAAGCCCAGGGGTGACAGGTGCAAGCCGTCCCTAGCAAAGCATCGTGGCTTGTCGAGCATGTCATCCCAGGCTGACAGGCATTGGATCCCCTTTGAATGACACCAATACTTAAGCCAATTGTTGAAATTGATCATTTTGTCTTCGTATTGTGGCATCATTCTTGGTGAGGGTAAGATGCTACTCAAGATCAGGGTCATACCGGCCTGGGCTACATGCTCAGAGAGCTCCTCTATGTCTCTTTTCATGTAGTCCAGGGAGGTACGTCTCAGGTCATTCACACCAGCATGGAAAATGACTGAGTCATATTTGTACTTGCCTTAGAGTGACCTGAGTGCTTGTGTTATGTGGCGGATCCTAGCGCCCGACAGGCAGCTCACCATGACCTCCTCCTTGTTCAGCCTGATGAGCAGGGCGTCAGTGTGCCTGACGATAGAGTCACCTATTACAAGTGTATCAGGTGTGTTGTTTAGCCTTAAGGGCTGTGACTGTTCAGCACACTGGCTTTGTGAGCTATGTGTTGCACGTGTTTTGTTTTGGGGTAGCGGTTGCTTGGGTGTCTGCTTTGGAGGTCTCTGCTGCTTAGGCAGATTTTTATTTAGAGCCTCCAAGTATGTTTTTGTGTGTTTATGTGTTTGGTTTGCTGTCGTGGTAGGTCTGTGTGAGACTGGAATTGTAGTGAGTGTGGTTTCCTTCTCCTCCTGACTGGTTACACCAGTACTGAGTTGAGAGAGCTTAGCCTCCAATTTGGCTATATGGTTGCATCTCTCACGTGTTGGAATTTGTTGGGAGGAGGAGAGGGTTGTCTGTGTACATGAGGGAGTTGCAACATTGCCTCAAGATTCCCAGATTCACCAGCTGGACCGGAGAGGAGATTGACAACTGACCTTTGGACATGCTAGAATAGTATTGGGAATTCCTTTATAATTGAAAAAAAGGGCCAATGGGGAACAATGTACTCAAGGGGAGTTTGTGAGGGTGTAGTGCTTTTAATTTTTTAGTGCTGACTTATATAATTGCTTTAGTGAGCAAGTGCCAGGTAACTTAAATGCAATGTGTTACAGGTAACTTAAATGCAAAAACGACAAACAGTAACTTTCTTTCAAGTGAAACAAGGAAATAAGTACAGTAAGCAATGCAGATATCACTAGGGATCCACAGAAGGCCTGAAAAGCCGTTTTAGGTGGAATTAGCGTTTCAGGGAAATAACAAGCAAACAAACAACAAGCATACAAACAAAGCTAGATTCAGCAGACCTGGATCTAGTCTATGCTACAGCAAACAAGGTGTACCAATTTCAGTAAGAAACAGTTCAAATATGCAGGCACTATAAGCCTTTAACCAGAAATTCCCAGCTCAGAAGGGTAGAGTCCAGCCTCTCCTCCCACAAGAGTGCAGACCACTAACCTTCTTAATGTAAAATAACTGGCCTGAAGCCCAAGTGCTTAAACCAGAACTAATACACTTTTAGAATAACAGACACGGAGCCCTCAATCAGCAGTTCCCAACTTAGAAGGATGTAAGCTACCTGTCCTGCCACCACAGTGCAGGCCCCAAACCTTCCTAATGTAAAACAACTGGTCTGAAGCCCAAGTGCTTAATCCAAAAGATTATCAGACTCATTATTGAGTATAACGCCCCCTTTGGCATGTACCTGACCAAACATATGCAACAGCTGGAATGCCTGCAAAGGTTCTTTACAAGGCGAATCCAAGGTATAAACACATTGTCCTGTATGGATTGCCTTAGAGCCCTATCTTTATACTCTTGTCTCCTACAGGTAACTGAGAGGCAATCTATGTCTGGCATACAATCATCCTTGGATCTAGCACTGATGGACCTACTGCACATCCACAAGACAAACTGCATCAGAACCACTAGATCCAAGGATTTAATTTTGCTTGTGACATAAATAAGACATGTTGGTGAGACAGGTGTGTTTCAGAGGATCCCCATCCATGTAAAGAGAGTCCATCCCTACCCCTATTTAAGTGCAACCTTGACTAATGGATGGGGAAATCGGAAATTCATCCAAGGTCTGGCCCCCATGTCTCTGATAGACAGTCAGTAATGCCTAAACTAACATACACCCCACATAACCTCTAGAAACTTCCTAACTAGCATACCCCTTCTAATAAATGCTCATGATACATAGGGACCATACCTCTCATCCTGGAAGCATCAAAAATCTGGACAAAGACCCATGAAAAATAGGTACAACTAGCCAAAACTCTGTATGCTGATTAACATAAAATGTGAGTACATAATTATGCAACTCCCGCGCACTCCAATGGAATTGTGGGATAACTTTTAAATGCAAACTGAAGAACAAAGTATGATCATGAAACACAAAATAAACAGAACAACAATAGTGCTTTATTCATATTAATATTTGAACTTGTATCAAACTTTGAACTTGTGTAAAACTAAAATACAATTTTCTTTTATAAAAATGAAATGAACCGCGATTCAGCCTTCTATATTACTGTTTGTCTTTCGGCTTTTTCCCGGTAAGGGGTCGCCACAGCGGAACTCCGGTCCACTAATGATTGGCAGTAGATTTTTACGAAACGCCGAGGTGCCAGCTCGATGCCCAACCTTCAATGAAGGCACGCCCATTTACGCACGCATGTCTTTCGAACGCTACCCAACCGCGGGGAGGACATGCAGACTCCATACAGAAGGCACTCCCAAGCCACGCCGAGAATCGAACTGGAGAACCTCTTGCTGTGAGATAACAACACTACCGCCGTACCACCGCGGCATACCTACATTATTAAATAACACAAAATATAACAAGAACATAACTGTTTTATTTATATTAACATCTGAACTTGTTTATATTAACATCTGAGCTTATATAAAACTTTGAAATGCAAACTAATTTACAGCAAAATAATGTAAATTATAGTTCTAAACATTTTCAGAAGCAGCAGCAATAAACAAATAAGTATTCTGCATTATCATCATCATCATCATCAACAACAATGCAAATTGTGATGGAACACCTACTTCAATTCCAAAACAGTGTGCACATTATTAAGGGAAAACATAAGACACAAGAAACAATTTTAGCACTAAGTAGATAGAATACCATGTGAATAAAATAGCATAAAAAACATGAAAAACACTAAACTGAATCTCTGTTTGGCATGTGCACCGACCCTTGCACCAGAAAAACACGTATGTTGCAATAAACTTGGCACAAACAAGCAGGCCAGTTTCCTACAATGGGTCCTCACATCTAGTAGAACGCATTATAAACGGATCACCAGTACACTGCAAAAGAGTGAACTTTATTTATTTTCACAAAAAATAACACAGTATTTTTCTTTTCAGAAAATAAAATAATCGCTGCCAAAAATAACTTTGCCTACGGCTATGAAGCATGCTACAAAGTTTGGTAAAGTGAGAAAGTAGCTCGTCAAATAAGGTCATGCTTGCCACTGGACAAGTACAAGCAGAAAGATTATTACAGACAGAAGTGAATTAAGCCATTCTGAAAAAGTCCAACAATGCTTGGGATAAACAAGTCTGACAGCATATAAAGTGAAATGTTTACAGTCTACCAACCAGCCATGAAACAATCGCAACAGAAACACATAATAATCATTAACGTCTGAACTTCGCAATGATGTATATAATATATACGATCACAGTGAACAGTAATACATGCAGGCTGTCAAAACTATTTTTACTCATAAAATTTTGCGGTCTATAAGCCTCTTAAATCTTGCTATTACTATGCATATCAGACAGGCAAGCAGACATCCCTTGCAACTCAAGTCATAATCAACATTACTCTATGCAAACGAAGGTAACTATAAACCACATAAGTGAGCACTATAAACTGCCTTCAAACATAAACAGTTACAATATACAGGTCATGAACGGGCTATCCCAGTCTGTACCAGTAATCAGTAGCCCTGCAAAGTGCTCATACTATTATTACGAATATAAGAATCCCAAATGCCCTATACAAGTACGGACTCTTCTTAAAGAGTCGAGCTTAGGCCCTGGCTTTTTTCTTTTTTCCTTATCTGGAGGAGCCGTGCGAAGTACTGGTAGTCAAGAAGTTTTTCATTGTTTCTCTGGTGCCTCTGCAGTGTGCACTACCTGATTAAGAAGAGAGATCTTTAAAGACGAGAAGACTTCTTAGACCTGCGGACCAGTCCGACTCTGCAACCCTCAACTGCTGCAGCTGCACTTAAATTAAGTAACGAATGGCTCGGCAGTTGCTCTAACTAATTTAAACCAAAAACAGCTGCCTGCTCAAAACGAGAGAGTGGTCCTCTCCACCACTCCATTGACTCTGATGATGATCCCTTGACTGTTGCAACCACGTTACCTACAGAAAAAAGTAAACAGAGAGAGTATGCAAGCCCTTCAGTCAATTCCAACAAGCTGGCAGTCTGCATCATTAAAGCCGACGTCATTGCGCATGCCTCGCACATGATGACATCAGCAAGAATTTCATCAAAAAAAATTTAAAAGAAACAACCGGGAAATTTATGAATTAAAGGGGGCGATATTGTACATGAGGGCCTCACCAGATGCGCAGTAGCAAGGCCCGCCCAAAACCCACCCCGTGATATGTCATTCATGAATATGCATTCCCAAAACCCACCCAGTGGTATGTCATTCATGAATATGCATTCCCTCCGAATGTACAACAAAATGCAAAAAGAAAACAAGTGCACTGACATGTAATATGACAGTAACTATAACAGTAAACTGTTACCTACATCAGTAATTGACAGGTTTTATTTTATCATAACTAGCAAAGTAACGAAACTGTCAAATGTTAGCAGCAAAACACGTCATCAGGCTTTTTACTGTGTAGCATTATGGTTCTCTTTGTCAGAGTCGGAATGCGATGGTTCACTGTCCCAATTAATGTCCAAATGGACTCTTTTTGGTGCAGGTGTCACAGCTGACTCATCCTCAGTATCATTGGCAGGACCTTTCCTAAGAACAGCTTCCTGGAATTCGTGTATGTGATTCAGCAAGTTAACAAATAAAGTATCAAAGTCATTGCCATATCTGCTCCTCTACATAAACCTGTCCAGGTAGCTAGGCACCATGTGTGGACGGGTGCCATTCATGCCCTTAAAGTGTCGCTTACAGTTTGACCACATGCCCTCCACAGCATTAATGTGTGCACCCGTCATAGGATTCACAAAGTTTTGTGAATGATTTACACACAGGTGCTTGTAATGCATACATGGTATGGCTTCTGTTCTCTTGTATGCTGCCCACTCATCAGAACCAATATTATACCATGACCCCCCCAAAACGTGCACGCTGATTGACCAGCATGCCTGTTGTAAATCGAGTTATACTAATGGAAAAAGGTCCGGTCGCCCGGACTTTTTTCCATTAGTATAACTTCTTTAAACTGTCTCGCTATGTTAAATGGGTTTAACATGGCGACAGCTTTAAAATAAACAACGGAGATCTCCGTTGCTTATTTTAAAGCTGTCTCGCTGTGTTAAACCCATTTAACATAGCGAGACAGTGTTTAAAAAGCGGAGAAAGCAAGATCTCCGTTGCTTTTTTTTAGTGTTTCGCTATGTTAAATGAGTTTAACATAGCGAGACAGTTTTAAAATAAGCAACAGACATCTCCGTTGCTTATTTTAAAACTGTCTCGCTATGTTAAACTCATTTAACATAGCTATAAAAAAGCAACGGAGATCTTGCTTTCTCGTTGTTTACAACTCTGATGTACTGCGCGAGCGCAGTACATCAGAACTGCCGCGGATGCCAGACATCTGCGGAAGGGCAGCAAACAGGCATTATACTATGCCATTATTTAAGAAAAGTAATAGTTTCTTTTCTTAAATAATGTCATGGTATAATAGCAATAACCCACTTCTGGGTGTGGGTAATGCTAAATTTACCCACGGTTGGCTTTGTTTGGACAAACCACGCCAACCGTGGGTAAATTTAGTATTACCCACACCCAGGCGTGGGTTATTGCTATAATAGTGCCTGGCAACACATGTTTCTGTAAAATGGGCAGCAAGGTGGCAGCATCTCTATGGTCTACAAAAGTCAGGTAACCGTTTTTAGATGAGCAGTCATATATGCCAAATACCCATGTGTTCTCCTTTGCCAGGTTTCTGCCACGGTTATACTTGGCACGTACCAAGAGGCACTCGTCTATTTGCACTTCCTTCCCAGCACCCCCAAGAAGCATGAGGTCCTGCAGAAGTTTCCAGGAGCAGACATCACACAAAAACTGATACCAGTCCACCATACATTTCACTAAGACACCTAAGTGGTCAGCAGCTGTTGTCACAGGTAACCTCCGAAGCCAGCAGTAGAGGATTTTCACCAGGGTTGTCAGAGGCAAATAGCTTTTATTGAAAAAGGTTCCTGTCATCAGCCCTCTTCTTCTTCTGCACTTCTTGGCTCTACACCTCCATACATGTGTGCCTTTATGAGGTATAAGGGCAGCCTTGCATCCACACTTGTGACAGGTTGTCTCCTCTGGAATGATGCTGAAGGACTGCAGGAAGCAATCGCATTCAGAATTGAAGAGGTAATTGCCTGAATGAAGGTGTCGTTGTACTTGGACATCTTGAATTCTCACGAAACAGTTTTATAGAACATTAACCCTTTGTTTTGGATGTAGTATGTACATTTCATTTGCGTTAATATTATTACATCATGTATGCACGCACGATACTGCATTAACCGCTTGTGTACATTTAATATTTTCATATCATGTATGCATGAGCAAATTACATATGCAGACCGGGTTGTCACTCAATTTGCGACACGCCCACTTCTGCGTGAAACAAATTGGTGAGGCTCTCAAGTACAATATCGCCTTAAAAGGGTCACTTCAATTTGTTGCACCCCAATATTTTGCCCTCAATTCCAGTGTTTACCAAGGAATTAAGTGCGGTTAAGAGTTGTGAAAGGGACCTAACTGAGTTGGATTGCACAATTAGACTTATAAAAGCCCTGGTGATTATTAGCCTAGTAAATACCTATGAACCGATAACCAGAAGTAGATGAGGAGCTCAGTTTCCAGATTGTGTCTTTCGGCTTTTCCCAGTTAGGGGTCGCCACAGCGGAACTCCGGTCCGCTAATGATTGGCAGTAGAGTTTTTACGTGCTGGCTTGCCGGGCCTAACGTACAACCTTCAACGAAGGAACACCCGTTCACGCATGTTGCCACACAGAAGACGCTCTAACTGAGAATCGAACGGGCGATGTCTAACTGTGAGGGGACAACGCTACCGCAGCACCACCACCGCAGTCTAATCCTGAAAAAAAAATGTCTGGGTCAACTCTTCCTTAAGGGGCATCTTACATTTGGTCAGATCTGTGAGAGAGCAGGCTACTGATGCAAAATGGTGTACGCATTTTCGATAATATGCAGCTAATTCCAAGAATATCCTTATTTGCTATCAGGAAAAGGCTAATTTCTCACAGCTTCGTACTTTTCTTTTTAGGGACTAATAATCACCACTATCAATGACATAACCAAAATACATTACCTTTTTAAGACTAAAATGCTCTTGAAGGTATTGACAGTTAATCTGGCTTGTCTTAGCGTTTTACAGCCTAGTACAGCCTGCACTGTAGCTAGAATGGAGTCTCAGTCCTCTAAGTACTGCATCATCTAGGTAAGCAGCAGCTTATTTGACATGTGGTTTTAGGACTCTAGACATTAATCTCTGAAAGGCTGCAGGGTTATCATGTAATCCAAAAGGGAGGAGTGATTTGCCCCAAAAGGTGTTAGATAGATTACATGAGAAAACAAGAAGCATGCTTCTTGTTCATCAAATGATTTATAAAAATCAGTGCGTACTAAGATTATATATTCCCCATTCCGAAGGAGGTATGGGCCTCCTTGAAACTGATTACATGTATAGATCTGCAATTGTGAGACTGCCTACATATCTGCTGACCTCACAAGACCCAAACATAGTGAAAGTTTTGAATCATGAGCAGAATAAATCTAAGATGACTTCCCTGCTTAGTCTAGCAGAAGCATATTGGTGTCAAGTGGGACTGGAAATCAAACCAGAAGTAGATAAAAATCAGGCAGCAACTGAAAGTGCCACAAAACAAAACAGAGAATATAAGGTCAGATGAGAAGGCAAGAAATGTGAAAAATGCATAAATATAGTAGCAAGTATAGAAAACTCCTGGAACAACCCCATGTTGATCAGGATCAAATGCAGGAAATGTTAAGGAGAGGTGAATTCAAACCAAAAGATGAAAGGGTAATATTGGTGGCCCAATATAATGGCCTACGTACATGTTGATTTACAAAGTCCATTGAATATGTGGGAGAAACAGACAAATGTAGGTTTCGTAAAACAGAATTGGAAACAATTGCACACCGTGTTGCTGATTATGACATACTAATGGCATAAGGACTGTATCCTGAAAGACATAATAATGTGACAAGACTGTTGCACTGCAGATTGTGCAAACATTATGGTATTGAAGTAGCTGAAAAACATTGGAAACGAGCCACAAATCATCATAGAAAATAATGAAGTCTACATCACATGGGATCACCCATTACCAACAGTTCAAAAGGTAGATGTGAGAAAACTAGATACAGTGGTCCATGAAAAGAAAACAAACATAGCATTGATTATTGATATCACTACATGCAGTGACTACAGTGTCTTGCATACAGAGAGACACAAAGTCATAAAATATCAGGATTTGCAAGCAGAAACAAGAGCAATGTGGAAGAAAGATACCCAGCCAGTTCCAGTAGGAACAACGGGTCTTATAAAAAAGAATCTACAATCATATTTAGATATGTTACCGATACATGTAACTCCATATGAATTGCAGAAGGAGTCATTACTGGGCACATTGCGGGTGCTGTGAAGAGCACCTCTGGCTAACATCAAAGATTGAAACAATACTAATTCCATGAATTTTAATCATACTTTGACTTAGGAATGTGGTCCATTCCTGTCATGGTATTAGAAACCCAAAAGATTTGGAGAAATAAAAAAAGAGGAAAATGTACTAAAGTAAGCCCTCAGATGTTGAAAAAGCAGTGTCGTCTTTGGCTTCATCTGTTAGAGTGATCTGCTGGTATCCCTTGGTTAGGCCTACTGTGATTAAGAATCTTGTCTTCCCCATCCTTTCTGCAAGTTCATCACTTCTAACGTTCTGTAGCTGTCAAAGTTCAAATGTTGTTCAGCTTTTTAAAATTATTACAGAACCTCATTGCTCCTTGAGGTTTTGGGACTAAGATTGTGGGGACTCTTCCATTCCCCTTTTGACTCCTCTGTGTCTTCCATCCTATGCATTTTTTGTACTTCCTCTTGCACAGCTTTTCTCTTGTGACTTTATTTTATAAGGTTTTAAGTTAACCTCTTCCCCAGAAATGGTCTCAGTTTGGTGTTAAATCTGGTCTGTCCTGCCATATATTTCTGAAAACACTTTGTTTCTTAACAGAAACTCTCTTATCTCCTAGATAATGTATCATGTATGAGAACTGCGGGGTATAGAGATCAATTTTTGTATTCTATTGTCACTCTGTTCAACACTATAGTTTACATAGTTTTTTTCTGCTATTTCAAATTGATCCTGCCATTTAGGCAAATATTTGTTTTCTGCAGGAGGAGATGGAAACTATCACTTGGCCTCCTGCTTTGAATCCCCTGATCCTTGCATTTTTATTATAATCCCTAGTTGTGTGGTTGGAGCTCTTTCCATGTATTCCCATATGAGAGGTATTACTATTTTTATCCTATCTTGTAAGTTGGTATAGTGTTCTATGACACTTTTATCTGGGTGTTAGAAAAATATGTATTAGTAATATGCATGCTTAGTGCATTAAAGGTTTAAAAGGGTTAATACATTTATTCTGTTCACACTGCATGAATCTGCACAGCTATTATAAACTTAACAAGAAGCATTTGATTTCTGCTAAGGTCATGAAAATAATAAGAAGTGTTTCATTTCTACTAGTGTCATGAGACTTAACAAACAGTTATTGATTTTTGCTTATGCCATGAGAAAGTACACAGCTGCTAGAAGCTTTGATAAAGAACACAATGGATGCTTGAAAATATAAACCGTAGTCAGCATTACTTGTACCTAAGCTAGAAATGTACCTTGAATCTAGGTAAAATGTAACACATATTATAACTGCACAATTGAAGAATTGAAAGTTTGTGGTGGGCTGAAATAAGCCCCAAGGCCAGGTTGTTTTTCTCAAATGTTTTGTAAATCAGCAGATATTCTCAACTAGTCAACAATTAGTCTAGTAACATTTTCTGTAGAACAATACAGAAAGCTGTGTCTAACTACGTCAGCAATAGAAGTAACATTTCTGTGTGACATGGAAAGGACTGTATAAAAATGGCATACTAATTATTAATGTTCAGAAAAACCATTCTGCCAGCATGCTTTGTCTCCTTGCTGCAAGTCAATAATGGGTGCCTTGCTTGAACCTTACGTGAATTGGTCTTTGAAGTTTTTTCCTTTGACAGATTGGTCCTTCGGACCAGAACCCTCTCTTCACCTCGGATCAGACGGGCCAGGTGGTTGAAACCGTACGGGGAAGAAACCAAATCGGTTCTTCTTATTTGAAAAGCCCTCCAACTGAATTGTTGTTCAAAAGAGGCCAGCCACTTTCTGATCTGCGACTGAAGGACGGGTCTCCGCGAATCAGGTGATCAATCACATAGGCTCAGGTAAGGTGAATCTACTTTTTCCTGTTTTCTGTTTTAGATCAGGGACTAGATTTGTATTGTTTTTGTCAGGACTGTATTTTTCTTACAAGTCAGGGACAGAAAAGATTACTGTCTTGTCATAGATCAGGAGAAACAGAATAAGTAGGCAGTCATTCTGAAGAGACTATAACAAAATCTGTGGTACCACGTTAAAAATAAGAGAAGTTACTTAACGATCAAAAGGGTAGAACAAAATGGGTAATAATTGCACAAAAAGACCCCAAAATCTGCCATTAACAGAAGACGCAAAATACATGCAGTCGCAGCGCGCCGACAATATTAAATATTATTCAAAATGGGTTAATAAATATGAATTTGACAGAAAATTAGAAAAATCATCGCTTATCAAACTTGTCAAACAGCTCAAAACTGATGCCAAAAGTCGGGTAAAAAAGCAACGTAAATTAGGTATTCCTCAGGCACACAGGTGGATTGAGGAAGTAAACCGCAGGGAACAAAAGAACAACAATTCAAAAACAATGTTTTTAGACAAGGAGGACAATAACTTAGTAATAGCATCGGCCCCTCCGCCTCCCTTACCAGAATATGAAGCAAGTGAACAAGTTAGTCCACCCCCACGATATCCTGTCATCATTGAAAATAGAGACATTATAAAAGTAAAACCATATATTAGAGATCCCATCGAGACCAGGTCTCGAACAAGGGCAGGTAACTCAAATGAAGGCATTGAGTTATGGCAAATGGTTAATAATTCATGATCTATAAGTGAAGGAGAAGAAATACGTCCACTTATAGAAGTACCCAACCCTCGGGCAGGTCAGGACAATCAGGACCCAACTATTTTAGTGCATAGACCCTGGACTCCGGAAGATATCCGGAAACCCACTGAGGGAATTCCCCATCCAAAAGTTAATTTTAGAAAATTCTCAGAAGATTTGCAAGGAATGAGGCTGAGTTATAACCTAAACAGAGAAGAGGTAGAAAAAGTAGTTAGACAAATTGTGGGGCCAGATTGGCACATGATTAGTGGCAACTGGAATCCCTGTGACGCTGCACAAAGACCCCTCCCACATAGCAGCGCAGAATTAGACAACAGAGTAAAAGGTCTTACAGACCGCATTTCTGAAAAATGGAAGCCTAGGGCAGACTGGACTTGCATTAATCAATGCATCCAACAAGAAGGTGAAACTATTGACCGGTATTATGCCAGCCTATTAGAATGTTTTAATAACCACTGTGGAATGCAGGTTCCTGAAGATCAAACACAAGATTCCCCATATGAACAACAGTTAAAGAATGCATTTTTAAAGGGCAGTATTGCACCTATAAGCAGTTTTATTACAAAACACATGGTAGACCATCGTACAAGCAGGTTACAATCATTGCTTGAATATGGTAGGCATGCCGAAAGGCATTTTAATAGCAAAAAGGAAAAGAAAGCTCAAGTATTTTCTGTAGAAGATGGAGCAGAAGTTTATGTAGTACAGTCCAGGAAAAAGGGCAAGAAAAACGCACAGGGAAACAAGCAATCTGATCAACGATCAGAGGACTTTGAAGGGCAAAAGAAAAGCGGTGAATGTTTTAAATGTGGTAAAAAGGGACACTTGGCAAAGGATTGCAGGAAAAACAAGAAGGCAACCACGGAAGACAAAGATGGTGAGGACTGACTATATGGTAGTCAGGAATCACTAGAAGGGGATAGCAAAGAAAGGACAAATGAGAATGTGATAGAGGGAGTAGAGGATGTGACAGAAGAGATAGAGGAGGTGCAAGAAGTTAGTGACAGTGAAGAAAATAAAATATTAGACCTAACTTTATTGAGCTTGGAGCTCTATTTAGCAGACACGAAACCAGAAGTTACACTCTTGGTAGAAGGGAAGGAAGTCAAATTCTTGTGTGACTCAGGGGCATCACGAACCCTGATACATCCCTCCAAACTACCAGAAAACACAGAGTGACCTGATTACATACTGGTAAAAGCAGCTAATGGACAGCTGTATCGGGAGCCCCTCTCCCGTGACATTGCAATAACTGATCCAGTTTCAGGATTGACTCAGAAAAGCAAAATTATTGTTTCTGCAAAATGCCCAGTAAACCTCTTGGGCAGAGACCTCATGCAACTATTTGGTATAGCAGTAGTCCCAACCATGCAGGGTATGGAAGCACAGTGACAAATTGATACCTTTTCAGTGCAATCAGAGGGTGAAATGTTTTATTGGTACAGCCAGGACTTGGTTACGACTGGTCCAGGGACTGTGACCGAAGAATTAATGAATGTAGCCATCAGCAAGTTCCCCTCCCTTGACATTGATAAGCAACCCCTGTTGCACTGTACCCTGTATTATTGTAACACACCAGGACCCGATAAGGAATATGAGCAAGAATTTTTAAGAATCATGCAAACAGATTGATATTACGTAACCTGTACTGGGACACAGAAGGGAACAGTGTAGCCAGCTGTTCATTGCCCCAGGAGTTCTTTGCACTTTATAAATCTAATCGATTACCACATGTTAGCTTAACCAAAAACAGAAATATAAAATGGGCAGACCTAGGAGAAAAAGTCACAAGATGGGAGAAACAGACAGAATTAGAACTGTCAGAACAGGGAATACAAATACTGAAGTTGAATTGGATAACTCAGACCCACCCAGCCGTGCACTTGCAGTCTAGCAAGGACAGCTGATTAGCACTCCTATTAAAGGAGGAAGAGAATGCCTTACAAAATATGCCAGAGACTCTCTGGTCAACAGGAAAATCAGATGTAGGACGTATTGTACAGCAGGACAAGTTACTATTACTCCAAAGTCAGCATTTAGACCACAGAAAAGACAGTATCCCTTAAGAAAAGATGCAGAGGCAGGGATAAAGCCTATTATAGCAGCCTTACTTAAAGTAGGGATACTAGTAGAATCTTCCAATTCACCATGTAACACACCCTTATTTCCAGTCAAAAAAGCAAATGGAGAATGGCATATGGTCCAAGATTTACAAGCTGTAAATGATGCAGTAATACCAAGGGCACCCACGGTGCCAGACCCACACACCCTGTTGAATGATTTAAAACCTTAACAGAAGTATTTTTCTGTGGCAGACATCAGCAATGCGTTCTTTTTGATACCGATACACCCTGATAGCCAGTGTTGGTTTGCATTCACATTTCAGGGGAAAAGGTATACATACACGCGACTACCACAGGGATATTGTGAAAGTCCAACAATATTCTCACAAGAAATGGCAAGCAACTTGGCAGGATTCACCCCACCAAGAGGCAGTCAGATTTTACTTTATGTTGACGACATCTTGCTGGCAGCCCCCACCCAGCAGGATTGTAGAGAAGACACCATAGCACTTCTACAATTCTTAGCCGCTGAAGGACATAAGGTAAACAAAAATAAACTGCAGCTTTGGAAAAAACAAGTTAAATACCTGGGATATGTAATATCCAAGGAAGGCAGAACATTAGATGAGGACAGAAAAGTAGCAATTTTGCAAGCACCAAAATCCACTACCAAGAAGGAAATGATGTCCTTCCTGGGTACAACTACTTTTTGCCGGAGCTGGATTCCGAACTATGTTTTGGAATCTGCACCGCTAACTGACCTTATATATAAGAAGCCTATGGCAGCACAGGATTTGTTACAATGGACACCAGAGGCAGAATCTGCTTTCTGCAAAAAGAAACAGTTAATAGCGTCCTCATTAGTTCTAGGACTACCAAACTACCATAAACGTTTTTTCCAAACTGTAGATTGTAAGCAAGGTTATATGACATCAGTGTTAACACAACAGCATGGGGATAAGCAATGCCCCATTGCTTACTATTCATCACAACTAGACTCAGTGGCACGGTCCTTACCCCACTGTGTACAAGCAGTAGTTGCAGCTGCAATGGCAGTACAGGCTTCGGCCTCAGCAGTCTTATTCCACCCTCTCACTTTGAGAGTGCTTCATGCAGTCGCAATTATTTTACTACAAGAAAAGATGGCATATCTTTCCCCTGCTAGGCATCTTTCCTGTATGACTATATTGTTGAGCCAACCTCACATGACAATTGAGCGTTGCACAACTTTGAACCCTTCTACTCTACTTCCGACCCCTGCAGACGACACACCGCACTGCTGCCTGCAGGTAATTGAGTGAAAGACACTACCTAGAAAAGATCTCACTGATACCCCCTTGGATGATGCTGAGGTGACATACTACGTGGATGGTTTGTGCAAAAGGGGTCCTGCAGGACATAACCTAGTAGGATATGCAGTAGTTTCTGACACTGAGATTTTAGAAGCAAAACCTTTACCACACAACTTATCTGCACAGGCAGCAGAATTGATTGCCTTGACACAGGCATGTATCTTAGCAAAGGGTAAATGTGTAAACATTTTTACTGACAGCCAGTATGCTTTTTCTACTGTACATGTTTTTGCGCAACAGTGGAAAAACCGAGGAATGATAACATCTACTGGCAAACCTATTAATCATGCACAGTTTATTTTAGATCTTTTAGAATCTATTCAATTACCTCAGAAAGTAGCCATTTGTAAATGCACAGCTCACACCAAGCAACAAGATAGGACTTCAAAGGTAATGCGAGAGCTGATACAGCTGCAAAACAAGCAGCTACAGAAGTATTTCTATTAAATGAGGAACTACAACCCTCTGAGATTTTAGACTTAGAAATGTTAAAAACAATGCAGACACTAGCTGAAAACAAAGATGGGTAAAACGAGGAGCAATTCTCAAAAAGGGGCTGTACATCTCTAAAGAAGGGAAACCGATACTACCATCTAATTTGTTTAGATATGCAGCTTTGTTGAGCCATGGGCAGTGCCATGTCTCAACAGGGGGGAATGGTACAGCTGGTGAGCCAGGTGTTCACAACATACAGATTTACAAACTACTCTAAAAAATTTTGTTTGACATGTCAGATTTGCAACAAACATCATGCACAAGGGGTGTTAAAGCCCAAGCAAGGGAGTTTCCCTACACCACCATATCCATTTCACACTATCTGTATGGATTTCATAGAACTGAACATATGTGAAAATAAGAAGTATTGTCTTGTCATTGTAGATATGTTTTCCAGATGGGTGGAAGCCTTTCCAACCAAAAATCCAGATGCAGCCACGGTGGCAAAAGTACTTGTCAAAGAAATCATCCCTAGATTCGGCATTCTGGAAAGGATCTACAGTGACAATGGTACACACTTTGTAAACCAAACCATACAGCAGTTAAGTAAGCATTTTGGTATTTCTTTAAAAAATCATTGTGCATACCATCCACAATCTGCAGGGCTAGTTGAAAGGCATAATGGTATATTAAAAAACAAATTGAGAAAGTTAATAGCTGAGATAGGAAAGAATTGGCTGTATTGTTTCCCCTGGCGCTGTTGAGCATGAGAACTGTTCTGACTGCAAAACCATTGACTCCTTGTGAAAAACTATTTGGAAGGGCTTATTATACACCCCAGTGGAAACTTCTCATGTCCTCAGACCAGGAAGCTGATTTTACACTAGCTGAATATATGAGGAAGTTAATGAATTTTAAACATCTGTTGCAGTCAAATTCTGTTTCAGATAGAGAACAAACCCAAACATCAGAAGTGGCAGTGACACCCGGAGACTGGGTGTGGATAAAAGTTATAAAGAAAAAGAATTGGTCATCACCAAGGTGGGAAGGTCCATACCAGGTGCTTCTTTCAACACCCACTGCAGTCAAGATAGCAGAGCGAGCTTCGTGGATCCACCTGACGCACTGCAAACTAGCTAAAAACTTTGAACTGGACAAAAATCTTACCTCTCCATCAGGGCCCTCAGCACAAAGTCTGGCTACAAAGGAGGGTTAGATCAATAGGACTGATCCGTCTCAACCCCAGTGAAGAAACCATCGGTGCTGAAGGTCCTATTAGGGCAGAGAGTAAGATCACATGTCAAAAGCAAAAATGATGGAATCCAGAAAAATCCAAATACACCTACTCAGAAGAGTCGGAGAAAACAGGAATGCAGAACAACAGTTTCCTCAGAAGTATTGCATAATCATCCTGTTGACTGTACTAGTGACAATAATCTTTTTGTTGTGGCCATTCCTTTTCCCAGCCACACAACCTGAACTGAATAAGTGTGGAGAGTTGCATGTAGAGTGGCACCCAAACTTCAACACTTACCAGGTAATCAAATATGTGTATGCTGAGACCTTCAATGTTTCAAATTGCTGGATTTGCACAGCTTTGCTAACACCATACAGGCGGTTATTGTTAACGTCAGTCCCCCTAGGAGCCAACAAGACCTGAGAAAACTTAGTCTATGATACATCAGATGTCACATCACAAGATAAAGTAGCATTGCACTTGTCTGTTCGACAGAAGGGGACTGTGTGTTTTTACAAAAATGATACAGTTCAGGTGGGTTGGAGCAATTGCAATGTGACTGTTCCCTATAGATGCTACAATAAAGCTGACAACACAGGTTCCTATTGCAACACAAGCTATGATTCATTTTTTGAACTGATGCATAGGACAACCGATGAAGTAAAACATAATGCTGACCTCTATAAACAACTGATTATAGTTGACAAAAAAATGTTTCATCCAGAACCATGACATAGTAAAGTTACTACCAAAGTAGAAGATTGCTACTTTGTATGTGGTAGGAAAGCATATAAGTGGTTACCTGAGAATTGGTCCAGCAGTTGTTATTTGGGCTACCTGGTTCCGGTCATATGACACACAGCAGTTTTACCTCAGGGGAAAATTCGGAATGTTCAACGAGAAATCAAGAAGCCTGTCAACCCAGTGGGGCAAATCAATGCGGGCTGGAAAAACCATCATGCTGTGGGCTTAGGGAAAAATGGACTGTCACATATGGACTTGGGTGATACCATCATCTCGTGAGCAGGTGTACTGCCAGCATATGGAGCAACAAAATCAATCTGGGAACTGAGAAAACTGTCTAAACTTCTCGAAATGCAACCTTTTCTGCCCGAGAATTGGTGACTGATGACCTGACAGCCATGAGAACTGTAGTGCTTCAAAACCGTATGGCTCTTGACTTCACCCTAGCGGTGAGAGGAGGTACTTGCACTTTAATCCAGGAGGAGTGCTGTTCATATATTCCTGACCACAAACACGAGATAGACAATCACCTTGAGGTAATTCAGAAGGTGTCGGCTATGACCAAGCCAGGACGAAATCCATTGATGGACTTTTTCCAGAGATTGTTTGGGGGGTGGGGCAGTATCCTAATGAACATCCTGATTGCCATCTGTGTAGGAATGATCCTGCTGGTGGTATGTGTGTGCTGCTGCATCCCCTGCATGAAAAGACTGATTAAAGACTTTATAGACATGTCAGTTTCAGAAACCTTATACCAAGGTGCTGAACTTGAAGAATTGTTGAAAAATTGAAAATGCTTTCATAAGTTTAAACTGAATGACTCTCTTAACTGCAAATCCTGAGTAGGAAGAGGTTAGGGGAAGAAAAAAACTGTTTATGCTTATTTTGAAAGTAGAATAAAGGTATTAAAAGGGGGGAAATGTTAGAAAATATGTATTAGTAATATGCATGCTTAGTGCGTTCGAGGTTTAAAAGGGTTAATACATTTATTCTGTTCACACTGCATGAATCTGCACAGCTATTAGAAACTTAACAAGAAGCATTTGATTTCTGCTAAGGTCATGAAAATAATAAGAAATGTTTCATTTCTACTAGTGTCATGAGACTTAACAAAGAGTTATTGATTTTCTGCTTATGCCATGAGAAAGTACACAGCTGCTAGAAGCTTTGATAAAGAACACAATGGATGCTTGAAAGTATAAACCGTAGTCAGCATTACTTGTACCTAAGCTAGAAATGTACCTTGAATCTAGGCAAAATGTAACACATATTATAACTGCACAATTGAAGAATTAAAAGATTGTGGTGGGCTGAAATAAGCCCCAAGGCCAGGTTGTTTTTCTCAAATGTTTTGTAAATCAGCAGATATTCTCAACTAGTCAGCAATTAGTCTAGTAACATTTTCTGTAGAACAATACAGAAAGCTGTGTCTGACTACGTCAGCAATAGAAGTAACATTTCTGTGTGACATGGAAAGAACTGTATAAAAATGCCATACTAATTATTAATGTTCAGACAAACCATTCTGCCAGCATGCTTTGTCTCCTTGCTGCAAGTTAATAAAGGGTGCTTTGCTTGAACCTTACGTGAATTGGTCTTTGAAGTTTTTTCCTTTGACACTGGGGTTTTCTATTCTTCCCAAATTTCTCTGGTAATAGTTAACAGTTAACAGGGGGGCCTGCCATATAATAACTGGAAAGGACTGAACCCCACTGAGGTTTATGGACTTCTCTATTGGAAACCAGGAGATAATGTCCTAACTGTGCCCAGTTTTGCCATCCTTCTCAGCTACATTTCTCAGCATATATTTTAATGTTCACTTAAAATGCCACACTAGCTCCTTTGTCTGGGGATGTATACTGAGCTTCTTAATTGCTTTATTTTAAAAGAAACCTCCACTTTATGGGTCATTAGACCCATTATAGAATACAATGCCCCATTTGGTATGTACCTCTCAAGTCATCTGCAACAACTGGAAAGGCTGCAGAAATACCTCACTAAAAGAATCACAGGCCTAAAGCAGATGCCCTATGCTGACAGTCTAAAAAAAAACTCCAGCTATACTCTGTTACATATCATCTACTCAGAGGTGATATCTGCTTAACATACAAGGCCATGTCAAACCCAGAGCTGTTGGACATGCTACACTTAAAGAAATCCCACTCCCTTAGAGCCACATGCTCCAGTGATCTAAACCTTGTCATCACAATGAACAAAACATGCTGGAGGGATAGGTTCCTGACCCAGAGACTCCCCAGACTCTGGAATAGACTACCCATACATGTCAAGCAGAGCACCTCTTTGGTCCTCTTCAAAAGGAACCTTGACAACTGGATGGGAGATAGGAAATTCCCCCCAGGGATCACATTAGTCACCCTACTAGACATGGGTCCAGGGAAAGTAAATATTGAGGGAAGAAATAGCCAGGGAATTGTTATGGCTAGGCTTGTATAGGCCCTAGGACCAATAGCCTAGTACCAACCTATGAACCTTTGACTACAATTTAACTCCACTCTTAGGTTGCTTTTCTCCTTACAACATGATTCCAGTACTTTGAAGGTACCTGAAACCTGCTTGTACTTTATAAAAAACTTTCATTTCCTCACTTTGGTATCAAAGGAAGGGAAAGACCACCCACTTTCTTTTTTTTTTTTAAGCTTAACTTCTCACGTAACTTGCAAAGGAATTTGTCTACACCTGCATGCCATACCACAGACACAGAGAAATGTGTAGAGACAACGAGGTGTGAAACTGTTTTCCACTGTCTTTATTGCAGAAAGAAAGCAAACTTAAACTGATTCATAGCTGCTTCCAATGTAGCCATGCCTTTCATAGCAAAACAGAGCAATAAGATCAGTCAATGGTTCAATGGCAGTTGTTACCTCTTTTGACAAATTTACATAAGCAGCATCACAGTATTGAAATGCTAAGCTTTAAACTTTAAATGTTTGTTGTTTATACAATTTTACATTTTAAGATGACTTGAATGTAGTGTCAAAGATGTCTGTGACATTTAGAGAAAAGTCAGAAAATATTTTTTCTTGTGATTCTTGGAAAGTATCTCCACATTTACCAAAGTGTGGGGGGAGGGGCTGTCAATTCATTTTGGACTACAAAAATATGCTTTGAACAAAGGCCTGCAATATAGCTACTGTTTTGGTTGCAGCTGTATAATTCCTTAGTATACTATAAAACAAGCCCTGATACACACACAAATGAGGGCCATTCAAGAAAGAAAAGAAGCAGTGCTGTTACAGAAAGTATACAAGATGACTGTGACTGACACTAATCCCATTATATGTCAATGGCATGGGAATACACCACTACTTCCCTTATGTCTAGCATGACTCATATAAAGCAGAGTTAAAATATATTATACAAAAAAAAGGCTTGAAGAAAAATAAGATCATGTTGCTATATCAAGCCCCATTGACAGTCATTTTTCAGAAAACATTAAAATTCTACAAGAAGCAGTCAGAGTTATTTTGAGATGTTAAAATAACTCAGAAAACAGAGATTGGGTGAAAAAATAGATTTTTTTAGTTCCAAGGTGGAGTTTTTCTGGCATTGGTGTATTATTCTGTTTACAAAAGAAATGTCCTGGTTTGTGAGAATTTATTTAGGCTTCCTGAAAAACAATAAGATTAGTCTCCTAACTATAGATTTAACATTAGCCTTATGTAGGGGAAGAGCCCCGTGACACTTATTTACATAGTCCAAAATGACAAATGTATTGCAACCAATTGCTGGATTTTACCAATGGCTCAATAAAGTCCCTAATAATATGTTCAAATCACACCTCTATGATAGGCATCAGAATCAAAGGATTTTTAAAGCCTGGGTGAGGGTTTCTCTTCTGGCAATCAGGGCACCAAGCACAGACATTCCCATCTTTTGTCATGATTCCCAGCCAGTAAAACCTTGTTATGATCCATCCTTTAGTCTTGTCCATTCCTAGATTTCTTCTTAGTAAATACTTGTATGCTAATCTCATCACTGGGCTTCTGAAAGGTTTGGACACTAATTGTTGACTTACTACTTCCTCTCTGTCCTTGCTTACCCTGTACAATAAGTCATTGTGTAACTCACAGTATGGAGAACAAGTGGGAATACTTTTTTTAAACTTCTTCCCCTACAACTCCAGCTATGTTTGAACCTTGTTCTTCTCAAAGTGTTATTATCTTATCACGCCTTTATAAAGTTTATCCAACTTACATGAAGATTAGCTATACCTGAAGTTTCCCTAGGGTGAGTCTGCCGTCAGGTAGAAAATGTTGCCTTCTCTCCATCCAATACAGGCACTGGGGTCGTGGTATTTAATTCTTCTCCTAAGAAAGGCAGCTCATATCACTGTTCTTTAGTAGTAGTTGCTATCCCTACTTGCATAAATTTTGTTGTTCTTTTCCTGTATAAGCCTGATGCATACAACTATTTTCTTCTGTTTGTGGGTTCTGCATTTTTGACTCAGCAGGAATAGCACTGGGGTCCTGTTTGAGGATAGTTTGTGTCTTGGTTTACTCTTTCCCATCTTTTTTGTTTTCTTTTTTAGGTTGCTCTTCCTCAGTTTTAGTATAAAGAAGCCTTATCCTCTAACTTTATTTCTTTTTTCTTCCCTAGGTTGCTCTCCGATTATATTATTACACTGTTTTTCACATTATGTGGTAAATCATGAATTACACATTGGGACTAATAAAATCAATGCAATGATGTATAATACTAGAGAATCTTTCTCTCTCATTTATGCACCATGTTGTACATCAGGCAACAAGCACCTTTCAGCACTAATGGTTGTATCTGTAGCAGTTACAGGTTTTACGGGCTCAGGTTGCTAGCCCAAGGCCCAACCCTCCTCAGAGGGTGTACTACACACACTCATACATTCATACCTAGGGCTAATTTAGACTGTCCAATCTACCTACTGCATGTCTTTGGAATGTGGGAGGAAACCAGAGCATCCACAGGAAACCCACACAACTGCAGGGAGGACATGCAGACTCCACACAGAAGGCACCCCAGCTGAGAATTGAAACGGAGAATCTCTTGCTGTTAGGCAACAATGCTAACTTCTACACCACTGCACCACCCGATGCCAGAGGATAGAGATTTAATATTTCTTTAAGTGTTGATCAAATGGCATGTGTTAGACTATGCACATATTTTGAATAATGTTTTCTGTTCAGAGGTTCATAGGTAAGTACTAGGTTGTCTGCCTTTGCGGGCCATTTTAAGCGTAGCCAATTTCCCTTTTGTGCTCGAAATAATCTATCTCATTTGGTTATGGTTTGGCCTTACCCATCACATGGTTGATAACTATATATTACCCCTAATGAGAATAATTAGAAACATATAGTCTGGCCTTACCCATCAGATGGTGGATAATTATATATTACCCCCAATGAGAATAATTGGGAACATACTATAGATAATTTGAGGGACCCATACATGGGCTGAAGCATTTAGGAGCTGCCTCTGTCCTTTAGTAGTACAGGGAGCAGTTCTGGGGTAAATTTTCTCTTTCTCATCCATAGATCTAAATTGCATTTGAATATAGACAGGGATGAACTTTGTTTTATATGAATGGGGAGACTGTTCCAGAGCAGCAGTATCCTCTATGAGATACACCTATCCCTCCAAACCATTCTGTTGATGTTGCAGAAGAGGTTTAGATCCCTGGACCAATAATTACTGATGCCATTTGACTTGCTGATGTGCAGCAAATCCATCAATAATGGGTCAGAGGACACCTTGTATGCCAGACACAGGTCACCTCTTAGCAGTCTGTAGGATATCGAGTATAGTGGCAAGTCTTTGAGTCAGTCCATGTAGGACATGTTGTTTAGACCTTGTATCCTTTTTGCAAGATATCACCATGGGTGTTCCATTTGTTGTATGTGTCTGGATAGATACATGCCAAAGGGGGCATCATATTCAATAAATGGCCTAATGAGGGCTAAGTACAGGGGAATAATGACTTCCCTAGATCTAGAAACAATCCCTTTGTTTATAAGCTGTACAATATCGAAGGTCTTTTTTACAACAATGGACACATGTTGGTCAAAAGTTAGGTCACTGTCCACATAAGTTCCCAAATTCCAAACAACTGGGTCAACGTTTAGGAGTATGTTGTAATTGTGGTAATTCCCTGGGATAAATGACTTCCCAAAGAATATAGTAATGCAATTTTGGCATTTAGTTTCAGTCCATGATTTTGGCATCATATATTTGTTTGGGACAAACAATCCTGTAGGATGTCTAAGTCATTTGGGGATTCAATGAGTGTTCCTAGCTTGCAATCATCTGCAAACTTATTCAGCCAGAGCCATTTGGTATTGGGTTTTACTTCAGAAAAGTAGATGCCAAACAGGAGAGGTCCCAGCACAGAACCCTGGGGGACTCTACTGGTGACTGTTCTCTTTGTGGAGGTAACTTCTATTTTGATTATCTGAGTCCTATCTGTGAGCCAGTTGGCAATTCACTGGGTGACATAAGGGTTTATTCTCACTTTATTTAGCTTTTCTGCTATGCTTGAGTGGTGAATTTTTGTCAACAGCTTTAGTCAGGGCTGAGGCATGCATTGAGTACCATTTTGCCTTCATCCATTACTTTGGTGACGTTTTTAAAAAAATCCACCAGGTTGAGAAAGCATGACCTGCCCTATATGAGTCTAAACTGATACAGCTCCATTGTTTGGACGTTCCCTATGTTCTGATCAGTTAGTTCCATGATAAGTCTTTACATATGAGATTAGTCAGACTTATGGATCTGTAATGTCTGGGTCTGTGGAAGGTCCTCCCTTATGCAGGGTAGTGACTGTAGCTGTTCTTCATTCACCTGGTACAAAACCTGTATGGATGCTGAGCATACCTCTCAAATGTCCAGATTTTCACCTCATATTTTTTGTCTGTACTTCATAAAACGTGTGGTTTTCTGACAAATCACTGAGGATTGAAGTAATTAAATAATGACATAGGTTTGAGCTTCAGACTTCATATCCTTCAGAAAAATGCATGCAAACATAAAACCTGTTATGCTAGCAACTCTCTAAGTTTATAAGAGCAATATATAACATTTGTCCCTATTTTGGGGCCTTTTCCCTACAGCTATTTTTGGCTTTGTCCAGATTTATTGTCCTAAGAAGTTAAAAGGTATGCGACTGAGATTGAACAGTGTTGTTTGGGGTGTGGCTAAATCATGCTTCATGCTATTTAAAATGCATCCAGGGATATTGCCAGGACCCATTGATGCAGTATTTTTAGCTTTTGAATGCACTTTTAGGACATGGTGTTGTGTGATAGCTGGAAGTGAGTCAGTTTCAAGTATATCTTGAGGAACAGATGGAGGGGAGAGAGGGGTAAAGTTAGAGCTAATTTTATTGGCCAGTACACTTGTTATATCTTCAGTTTCAGTGTAGGTAACATCGTCCACAATCAGCTCAGCACATTTCCGTGTTGTGCTTTTGATATTAAAAATATATGTAAAAAATGCCTTGTGATTGTCTTTGGCTTGGGTAGTTGTTTTAGCCTCAAACTTAGCTCTGATTGATTTTATTAAGCTCCTGAGTTGTTTGTTTTTATCAGTAATAAGGGCTGTAACATTCTAGGAATTACTCTTCTTATTTTTGGTCAAAATTCTAGAACCCAGCCACTGGGAATGCACAAGCCAGTGCATTTCTTCGTGCCGGTCCCAAGCCCGGATAAATGGGAAGGGTTATGTCAGGAAGGGTATCCGGTGTAAAACCTCTGCCAAATAACATATGCGTACAACAATACAGATTTCCTACAACAATACAGATTTCCATACTGGATCGGTCGAGGCCCGGGTTAACAACGACTGCCACCAGTGCTGTTAGCCAACAGGGTGCTGGTGAAAATTGGACTACTGTTGGCCGAAGGAGAAGAAGAGGGGGAAGGCATGCCTGAAAGCAGAAGCGAGGAGGGTGAGAGAGGACATGCAGGTGGTTGGTGTGACAGAGAAATATGCAGAGGACAGGAAGAAATGGAAACAGATGATCCACTGTGGCAACCCCTAATGGGAACTGCCAAAAGAGAAAAAGACTTTTGGTCAAAATTCTTCTCCTTTTACTATAAAGCTTGTTGATATTATGGTTTTGCCATGAGGGTTTGTTTCTTGGGTTTGCCCTACACTTGTTTCTACAGGGTACGGCTGCATGTATGCAGCTGTTTACATGTTTATATAGTATGGTGGTATAGATTTCTATACATTCAGTGGATTTAAGTGCTTTTGGTGGGGATTTGAAGTTTGCCAATGTATCACTTAGGAGTAGGTAGTTTGTCTTAAAAGAAATTTCTAAAGGTACCTTGGGTGGAAGGGATCTCTGGTTTCAGTTTTATTTCAAAGGAAACTGCTTTATGGTCAGACCTAACAAGTGATGAAGATACACAAGAGATGATGCAAGATGCTCCCATATTAGTAAGGACAAGATACAAGATGTTATTCCCCCTTGTGGGTACTTTGACTAACTGTTCCAGGGCATTTGCATTGACAGAGCCTAGGAATCTGTGCTTGTGCACTAGTGGTGGCAAGGGTTTACCAAGCTTTAGTTGGATAGTTTAGATCACCTAGGAAAATAGTATTTGGTTTAATACTGAGTAATACTCATTCTTGTAGATAGTCATTGTGGCTTTCTTGTGTCATAGAGAGAGAGTATGGTGCAGCGGTAGTGTTGTCGCCTCACAGCAAGAGGTTCTCCCATTTGATTCTCAGCTGGAGCGCCTTCTGTGTGGAGTCTGCATGTCCTCCCTACGGTTGAGTGGTGTTTGAAAGACATGCGTGAATGGGCGTGCCTTCATTGAAGGTTGGGCATCGGGCTGGCACCTCGGCACCATAAAAATCTACTGGTAATCATTAGCAGACCGGAGTTCTGCTGTGGCGACCCCTAACCGGGAAAAGTCAAAATAATAATAATAAGAAGAGAGAGTATTATACCTAGATAATATATGGTACAGGACCTTTTTGATGGTTATTTGGACATAAAGAAGTTCTAGTGAATCATGCTGCTTTACCAGCCTGGATGTGAGTCTCTTCTGGATGAAGACTGACACACCTCCACCTTTTTTTCCCTCCTGTGCAGTAGTTGGTCTAAATGGGTGGAAGGTTTTATAGCCCTACACAGCCAGAGTGCTATCCACTATTTTACTCTATGTCTCAGTCACTACACAGACGTCAATGTCTTCCAGTGTGAGAAGAGCTTGTACGAAGTGGAGTTCTTTGTAAGTGGAGTTTCTGTTAAGATTGGAAGAAACACATAAACTATGCAAAACCTAAGATAGACAAGGTAACATAACTTACTCATTATTGGAACCTAAAACAAATGTTGCAGTTTCATCTAAGGTGGAGATCTTTCCATATGTTTCTTAAATGAGCATGATGGAAATGGTGGTACATCAAGTTTTAAGAGCTTCACTAAGACTTCTGAGTTATTTTCCTGAAGTCTATGTAAGAGAAAAAAATTAAGAATCATAAATGTGTGTGCTTTAACAATGTCTATGTGCTTTCATTGTGAGTAAAGTTTCTACATTCAGATCCACAGAACTGCATGAGTTTGATTCTGGGGGAGCTGAACTACCAGAGCGAGTAGAATATAAGAAAAGGTTGTGTTATGACTAGTTTAGAAAAGTTCTGTGTATTTATAGCTTAGAATATTTAAAATGTATTTATACAACATGTTTAAATAAACATATCGCTTTGTGTGGTAAATGTATTTCACATTTGAAAATAACTGAATTTTTAATTTAAGGAATTTAGCACACTGAATAAAATACAGACTTATACATCATACATTAAAGTATGTTCATAGGTGTTTACTAGGCTAATGACCACAAGGTCCTTTTTAAGCCTAGCCATGCATCCCAAATCTATGACAAGTTCTGATACCCTTGATGAATGTAAGCAGGGGTTTGGGAGATGAAACATTTATACACAGGGGCCTGGGAGATGAACCACTTACAGGTTGCCTGTGTCCATTAGAGACATAGGTGCAAAACCAGGGGTAAATTTCCTGTTCCCCAACCAATTATCCAATTTGCACTTGAATTGGGTTAGGGAGGAACTCTGCATCACATGATGGGGAGCCTGTTCCATAGACGGGGTAGTCTCTGGGATATACACCTATCTCTCTAGCAAGGCCTATTTATATCACATGCAAGGTTTAAGTCTTTAGAATGGGTAATTCTGGTGTTGTTTGATTTGTGGATATGCAGGAGGTCCATCAGAGTGGGGTCTGATAATGCCCTGTATGCCAGCCATAGATCTCCCCTGAAAAGCCTGTAGGAGACAGAATGCAGGGATAGGACCTTGAGGCGGTCTGCATAGAACATTTTACTTATGCCCTATATTATTTTATTGGGGTACCTCTGTGGACGTTCCAGCTGGTGGTGATGTTAACAAAGGAAGACATACAACAGATTAAAGAACAACACCTGGCAACACTTTAACAAACAAACAAAAAAAGCATGTTAAGATCCAAAGGTGCTGTTTACATACCTGTGGTTAAACATGCTGCATGCTAATAACCTTAGAAAACCAGACCCAAGAATTCACTGTATATACTTTTGGAATACACACTGCAGGAGAAGAATCAGTATTAACACTCCTAGTCAATAAATTAATATAGAGCCTCAAATGTCCGATAACACCAGCTTTATAAATTATATGCAAGTGCTTTTACTGACCAGCAATAAAGAGGCGTTCATCAACAGTAAACTAAGTAAGCCACACTTTTTCTGTGTAATGCAAGGTAGGATGCTTGGCTGGTAACATCAACCACACTTCTGGCAAAATGGAGATGCGTTTCTGCAAACCACTCATGACTAAACCTGAGAGAGTGTTATATGCACACTAACATAGTCTCACACTTTATGCTTTAAGTAGGCACGTGGTTAATGATAGTGCATGCAATCTGCTGATAACTTATATTTATGCTTAAAACTGCCCACTGAGTTCTAGGTGTCATTAAACAAAAATCTGCACCAATTTTTAAAAAAGTAGGTGTACAGCATAGGACCTTTAAAGATCTTAAGATTCATAGTTAAGTACTAAGTTAGATGCCCTTGTGGGACATTTTAAGCCTAGTCAGTTCTCTTTGGTGAGAATCAAATTCTTCATTTTTTTGTTTGTGAGGTAAACACTTTAATCATTATGCCATATCCCCCCATGAGATTAAACCCTGTATATGGTGCTTGTTAAGTTAGTACCTTAACCACTCCCTGGTTTGCTTCTTTAGCATTATCACTACTTCCCAAGCTACACAAATGATTAAACTTAACTATCAACTGAGAATCATATTTCTTATTTGACAGAGTCAAAAGATCATAAAGATACCTAGCTTTCACTACCTAACCTCTCTCCTTACTAGCAATTTAAGGCACTTTATCCAAGATGGAAGGGAATTGTGAAACCTTACTAGAACTCCTCATGGTAGTTGTAGTACAATGAATGTATCCCTGCTGCAAATATCTTGAAAGATCATGTCGGTGGAGCAAAAATGTTCCTTTAGCCTCACAAAGGATATGAAAGCTGGTTGGTGGGATATCAAAGTCAGCAACATGTAATACATTTTCTTATGACTTCTACCTGCTTTGATCACTCACATAGATAAAGCCATGACCATGACTCTGTTCACCTGAGTTTGATTACTGGTTCAGGTGTCTGCTGGAGGTGGCATGGGAGAGGATTTCTGAGGTGTAACCTGCTTATTTCAACTCAGGGGAGGGATGGGAAAGCATACCCATTGTATTCCTGGCATTAGATTCTCAGGTGGAGGCCAGGAAACCATCATGGTATCTCTCTAGAGGTCAGTCTGTGCTTCTGAGGATGTCTGTCATGGAACCTGGAACAATTTTCACACAAGACCACTGCATTCCTACCCTGACCATGTAAAATGCATATCTAGTGGCATTTGGAACAGGCAATCCATCAAAATCAAGCAAGCAAGCAGTACTGATGGCCTCAGGCCTTCTTTGGTCCCTCAGCATATATTATGGGTGAACTCACACGCTTGCAATCCATGGCACTTAAGACAGTTGAGGAGAGTTAGGGAAGTCATAATGCTGTAAGTATTTCATGCGGGAAAACAAACTTTTGTTTACTGCTCCCTCCCCCATTGATCTACCTAAGAGAACAACCTCCTACCTACATTTTTAGGAAATTCCAGAGGAAAACACATATAATTGCATGCCAGAAGGTTTTCTAAAAGTTCAGTTATACCATGCATGCATATATATATATATATATATATATATATATATATATATATATATGTGTGTGTGTGTGTGTGTGTGTGTATATATATATATATATATATATATATATATATATATATATATATATATATATATATGTGTGTGTGTGTGTGTGTGTGTGTGTGTGTGTGTGTGTGTGTGTATATTTACATGCATTTGGTCACGCGACCGAAGGTCGATCCGTCGTAATGCCGAACCTAAATGTCAAATCTCATACGCCCGAATGCTCGGAATGTCATGTTGAATGTCAAATTCGAAAGTCCCGATCGCACAACCACCGCAACAAGCGCTACCATGGGTTGAGAGGGGGGAATAGTAGCCTGACCAGCGTTCGGTAATCTCGGGTTCGACATCCGCAGATTCCACATTCCGCAATCCTGGGGTTCCGCTGTCGACACGTTCGCATTCGCACATTGGTCGTTCACACAAATGCATGTATACTGTGTGTGTGTGTGTGTGTGTGTGTGTGTGTGTGTGTGTGTGTGTGTGTGTGTGTGTATGTGTATATATATATATATATAGAGAGAGAGAGAGAGAGAATATATATAGATAGATAGATAATATATCTACAATATACCATCCAGAAGGATATGGACAGTGAGGTAACATCACACCAAATGGTAGTAAGGGGTGACGTACTAAAAATGAATGTAGGAATCTAGCTTGGCTCATAATGCTTTGGCTTTAACTTTCACATGCAAATGACTCATCCCAAAGGCATGTACTTAGGCCTTAGAAGTAGGCACACTCAAGACACAGTCATACATTGATGCATATGGTGTTTTTGATGACTATTTCCTTCTGTTACCTTCCCAAATATATTGTAATATCATCTTTTACAATCTTCCTACCTAATTCAAAGAGGTGCTTCACCATATAACAGAACCTAGGTGCTAGCATCAGTTTTCCTATATGTATGCTGCCCAGCAGCAGAACAGCAAAACACCTCTGAGAATGAGCTGGCATAGAAAACACTTCCAGTAATGCCTTAAAGTTTAATCATATCATCTCAGTCAGTAATCTGTGCAGCTTAATACTCAAGTACCGAGGACAACCATTAAATCACTTGAGGTCAAGAGATGCAGAAAAAGTCCTTAAGGCTTTGGTAGCTGAGACAGCTGGAAATAATTCCATTTTAGATATATTAATTTTCAGTCGACAGATCTGATGAAAGAATGAAATATCTACAATATGTTAGGAAACTCATGTTCAGTTTTAGAAGTTAATAACAGGTAATTGTCAGTAAATAAACACATCATTGCTGTGACTTCACCCAGTAGTATCAACTTCAGTGTCCAAAAGTGAGCTAAAGGCTCAGTCACCAAGAGAAGCAGGGTGGGAGAGAAAGATAGAGAAAGAGAGGACAGGCTTGGCAGGTGCCTCTCTGCATCAGAAATACTGAAGAATAGTCTTTATTTGTAAACATGACAGCTAAAGGGGCACATACCTTTCGTGTCCAGATTTTCGCAGAATGTACAGATTTTTGCCTCATATTTTTTTGGTCGGTTCCTCATAAAATTTGTGGTTTTCTGAGTTTTTGTGGCAAATCAATGAGGACTGAATTAAATAAATAATAACAGGCATTTGGGTTTCATGCTTCATATCCTTCAGAAAATGCATTGTAATACAAGACCTTTTATTCTAGCAACTTTCTAAGTTTTAAGAGCAATATTTAAAAATGTGTCCCTATTTTTGAGACTATGTCCCCCACATTTTTTAGATTTGTCCAGATTTTTTGTGCTAAGAGGTATAGAGCTATGAAGGGCATTATGCAATGCTTTATTTGCAGTAAACAGGGTCCTGACATACCAAACTCCCTGAGAGATGAGTCAGTCATAGGTATTCCTAGAAATAGAATTGAATGCCTAACAATAATACAGCCACTGCTGGCCCAGGGTCTGAGTAGACTACCCAAAACACCAGTGAGTGGGTCTACAAATGGTCTGTACTGCTGCACCCATGATGCTGATTACGATCCTTTGCTTTATATATATATATATATATATATATATATATATGGGTCTACTTTAAAAGCCCGAAATGCTACTTCGCCGACACAAAAATCACCAACGCCAGATAACCGACAACGCACAAAACCGACAACGCAAAACACAGAACACCATAACACCGACACACCGAACGTAAACAACACACCACACTACATAGCATACCCACTAGCCCTAACCCAAACCCTAACCCTAAGGTCCGACACTATTGCACACTCACCCTACCTGCACCCTAACCCTAACTCACTTAACCCACCCCTAACCCCAAGGTCCGACACTATCGCACACTTCACCTACCTGCACCCTAACCCTAACTCACTTAACCCACCCCTAGCCCAAGGTCCGACACTATCGCACACTTCACCTACCTGCACCCTAACCCTAACTCACGTAACCCGTCCCTAAACTACAGTCCCTCACTATCACACACTTACCTTACACGAACCCTAACTCCGACACTTACACACACTCACCTTTCCCACAGCCTAACCCGAAATCCCACAATATCGCACACTTACCTCACCGCTCCTAACGCCGTCACTGTCGCACACTTACCGAGTCGCGATCGCACATTACCCTTGTCGGTCTTTCCGCTGTCGGCAAATCACCCTGTCGGTAAACTTACCTGTCGGTCGTGTGGTCTTCGTTTTCCGCGTGTCGGGGAATCGTCGGTTCGGTCTTTAGAAGTAGACCCATATATATATATATATATATATATATATATATATATATATATATATATATGTGTGTGTGTGGGAGGCTGGCATAATGGTTAACGTGTTGATTTGATTCTCACATGGGATAATTGGCTAGATTGGCCCACAAGGGCAGTTAGCCTAATACTAATATATGAACCTAAAATGAAAGCTATCCTAACTCACAGCAGTTAACAACTCCAAAATAGCTTGAGTCTACTGTCTATTATTTTATTGTAAAGTTTTACTCCTGTCCATGTCAGAGAAATGGGCCTATAGCTACCCAAAACAGTCTTTGCAACTTTAATGAAGAAAGTAACGAATGATGCCTTACCTTTGCAAAACATTGTTTGAATACAGAAATTGCTTGGCCAAAGTGACCATTTTCTGTAACACTTTGTATATTGCTACCAGCAGGTCTTTAGGCCTTGGTGCTTTACCAAATAGGGGTGACTGGAGAAAAATAGTAACTTCATTCATTTTAATGTCTTCTACCACTGGGTAAACTGTATCTGCTACACACCTGGGAAGGTGTAGTCTTTAAGAAATCTGGCAGCAGGAACGTCTTCATGAACAGCAATATTCTGTGACCACAAAGTGGTAGAGAAATTGTTGGATATACATTTAACCTCATATGGTCTTATCACATGTTAATTCAATCTAGACTTCTGCAAGCAGCCAAGCCAGCCTAGGAAGTCAGGTGGAAAGACTTACCATCACTGGAAACAAACACAACCCAAGAAAGTATTACTCCAACACAGTATTTCATGACTCTTATGTTGGATACTTCTCTACCTTAACATCGTTACCTCTTGTACCTGTAGAAATGCATTCTGAGACATTCCTTCCTTTACTTAAGTTGGAAGCAGCAGATAAAGTGTCTGCTGTTGAAGGCATATTTTTTCCATCACCTTTATTGAATTATCACTTGTGACATAGGCAAATTGACATTCATATAAATCTAATCAAACTATATTAACATAATGAATATTATATTTCACATATATTGCTATACATCATATAACCTAAGCAACATTACATAAATTATTAAATTCCTGCCTTTTTTAAAACAAGAAACATCTTTATTAAAGTATCATGTACTACATAGGCAATTATACATTTACATAAATGAAAATAAACCACACCAACACAATCCTAGTGACAAGCATTTTACATCACAAAACATACTGACACACACCCAGCTGCAAACATTATACATCACTTATAATCTACCCAATCTTTCTCACTCAAACATTCAAACATTACATAGCTCACTTAAGTCCTGCTGCCTTTTACGCCTCATTCCTCCCTTGTATGTATTGTTCCCACAATTCCCATTTTTTTTCCTATGTACTTTGCTCCTACCCTTTTCTAAAGATCTCATTTCCAGTTGTTTTATCTCTGTTACTATATTCACTACTTCCAGTATAGTTGGTTTAGATTTTGATTTCCATTTTCTAGTAACTATTTTTTGGCAGTCACCATTATTAGACACAGCAAGGCTTTACCAGGTCTAGGCAATTCCGATTCTGTATCACAGCTCAGAAAAATCATCTCCCTCGTCAGACCAATCTGCCCACTCAGCATCTCTGACAGTGCATCCTGCAGGGAATCCTTAAAGTCCACCAACTCACCGCACTCCCAGAAAATATGTTCCTAATTACTGCTTTCTTCCCCTTCACACCTCCAACATTTACTGTCTACCTGAGGAAAAATTCTCTGGATTCGACTTGGTGTATAAAAATATCTATGTAAACACTTCCAGGCAAAATTCCTAAATCTTCTAGATTTTGTTGCATATTTGGGAGACATACATATACCCTCTCATTGTTTCCTTGTGAATTGCTTAGCTAATCTCTCTTCTCAATCCTTTCTAACTGCCTCTGATTGATTCTTATACTTATTGTGCAACATTTTATATGCTCTACTAATTATTCCTTTTTTAATGGCAGCTTCTGTTCCAGATTCTATTAAAACCTATCAGTGCTTGTCTTTCATTTAGGAACCACCTATTTCTTTCTCTTTGCCTACACTCTGATATCAATCCCTGATAGGGAAGGCAATCTCTAACCTGCAGTCCAAATAAATTCTTGGCTTCTTCCCATTCTATCACCTTTTCCTCTCTAGTTATATGTTCTCAGTACCTTGGTTTCTTTGCTAGTTTTATCCAATAAGTTCCGGCCCCCTCTTGCCTATTGTCTGTACCCCTAATTGCAGTCATCCCTATCAGCAGAATCTCCTTTCTCCATTCCCGTGTTGGTTTAGTTCTTAGAATACTTTCTGCCACTTTATGGATATAATATTCTGTATGATTATTGTTCTTTTCCTTAAAGGCCTGCATCCAAAATCCCACTCTCTCCTTGTTTCTTGAGCTTCCCCCTTGCTTCATCATCTTTCCTTTCCACTTTGAATTATAGTTTTCTGCTTGTGCTATGTATAGGAGTCTTTACTGTGTAGCTCTGAAATACCACGTCTAATTGGGTAAACCCAATCTGCCCTGTTCCACTGGAAGAATCATCTTATCCCACTTGACTCTTGCCATCTTCCCCTCCCAGACAAAGTCCATCAGTTCTTTATTAATTGCTACCCACAACTTCTCATGTGGTTGATAAAAATATGCCTGACTTATGTATAAGACTAAAGGGACTAAAACATTGTAACTTCTTATATCTTGCAATCCATATCCATATAACAAAGCTTCAATTTTCTCAGTTTTTGTATTATCATTTGTTTAGTCTTTTGCCACATATCCTTAGCTGCCACACTAGAATCATTTTAATCCATACTGCTAAATATTTCATTTTATCATGTCTCCATAAATATGGGTATTCCTGAACTAGTTCATGTGTGGGAACATAATTTACTGCTATTGCCTTTGTTTAAGCTTCATTAATTTTGTATCCCAAAAAAGATCTGAAACTGTCTCAAAATGTTCTACAATACTGTAATGTCTTTTTCTGGTTTCGACAGGTACAAAATAATATCATCTGCAAATAAAGCCAGCTTTTCTTGACTACCATACCAATTATATCCTTGAATTTCTGAGTCCCTTATTTTCTTTGCCAATGGTTCTTAATATAATGCAAATAATAAAGGGGAAAGAGGACAGCCCTGCCTGGCTCCTCTGCTCAAGCAGCAATTATCAGAGAGAACCCCACCCACTTTAATTTTCATCTCCGATCCCTCATTTATTCTCCTAATCAATCTTATATTTTTTTCAGGAAATGCAAATACTTCCATTGCCCTGCTCATAAAGTCCCAGCTTACTCTGTCAAATGCTTTCTCTGCATCAAAACCCACCAACAGCAATGGTATTTTCTTACATTCTGCTTCCTTCTGGATCATCAGTGTTCTGTTAATGTCAAAAGTTTGCCTCCCCTCTACAAAATCACATTGATCCATTTCTATCAGTTTGGGCATTACGTTTCCCATTCTTTTAATATTATAGACATGAACACTTTATAATCATGGTTTAGAACTGAAATGGGCCTGTATGAAGCTGGATCTGGTAGATCCTTACCCTCTTTAGGTATTACAGCTACTACTGCTTTCCTCAGAACAGTGGTACTTCTCCTCCTCTTAGGATATTGTTAAACAAAACCTTCCAGATCTTTATCAGTTTTTTCCCTCCCAGCTTCCAAACTTCCACAGGAATACCATCTATTCCTGGGGACATTCCTGTAGATTGATTATACATCACAATTTTTATCTCATCTCCTCCTATCTTAACTGTTAGTAATTGAGCCTCATCTACCTCTAACCTTGGCATATTTAATTCTTCCATAAACATTTTCATTTATATTGTTTCTTGGTTTTCATATTTCTCTGCTTTACAGAGACTCTAATAGAATCTCCAAAATATTTCTAATACCTCCAAAGGATCTCTTGTTATCTTCTTTGTTATAGGCTCCCTAAGTTTGGCAACATCCCTTCCTACTTTCTGTTGCCTGAGTTGTTGTGCTAAAATATTTTGTGCTTTAGTGTTATTATAAAAAAAAAACAGTTGCTTAACAGCAATCTTTCTAAGCTGTTGCATATTATCAAGGTATTCCCTTATTTTCTGCCCAGAATTCTGCTTCCTGTTTTGTGAGATTCCTCCTATTCTACAATACTTTCACATTTGTCAGTTCCTCTAAATAATTCTTGTTACTTCTTCACCATAGCTCCCTTTCTTTTATTTCCACTCTATTTTTAAACTCCACCTTAATTTTATCCCACTCCCTAGCTATATTTTCAGAAGAAATTACTATCTTCTCTAACAGCTCCTGAATAATCTCAATTACCCATTCCTTAAATTCCTCTTTTTTCAACAGATAGATGGGAAAGCACCAATGTCTCATTTTTATTTCATTACCCTGTATTTTTATTTCAGCTATTATTGGCACATGATCTGAAATAGTTATTGGGTAGGTGTCAAGACATTCAATTGAATGCACATGTTCCTCTGAAATGTAAATTCTGTCTAGCCTAGCTAAGTTATTATATCCTGGGGAATATGTAAATTCACTCCGAACTCTGATAACTGAATTCACATCTTCCATGCTAAATATTTTCATACATTTCTTCAAAAATCTACCCTCCTTTTTTATATTTTCCCTTCTATCCCCCCCAACACATCCTCACTGCTGCAAGTTCCAGTCCCCACCTATAATTAATATTCCTTGCTGAAAATTGATTATTTCTCCCAGAATTTTCTTAAGGCATTACGGCAGTTTTAGGTGGAATGTAAATATATACCACTATAATCCTCCTCCCTTGACAGTAGCCCATTAAGACAACAAATCTGTCATTATTGTTTTTTTTATCTTCTTCTATCACTATTGGACCTCCTCTTGCAATTAATATAAGTGCTCCTCTTTTCCTTTGTCCTAGGTATTTTGCTGAATACCATCTTGAAAACCTTTCTTTATCAAATTCACATGTTCAATTCTTTCTAAGCGTGTCTCCTGTAACATAGCTATTTGCACATTTTTAATATAGTTCACTACTCTTTCTTGTTTGTATTTAAATGTGGGGCCATTTACATTTAAAGACATTAAATAAAGCATCATTGCATTAAAAAGTTATTATTCACACCTTTATATATAACACCTTTTTTGTTAAATGTCTAGTTCCATCTTTTGTGTTACATGCATACACTGTTTGGCAGGTTGAACTTTTATACATTTGTTTCTTGTCATATCCATTTGAGCCTATGTCACAAGTTATAAAACATTCAGTTTTACTGAAAGCCCCCAAACAAAAAACAAACACACCCCAATACCCACTAAAACCTATTAATTTAATACTAACACACAAAACTATGTACACCTTCATCTATTGAAGTTTTAACCTCCTAATAGAAACAAAAGTCCAAAACTGACAGCCACACTCACAAACGTGAGTTAACCTACAAGAAAGGTTATCCATACTAAGATGCATGGTGCAGCCTGTGCTTCTACTAAGTGCTGATCGGTTTTGTCTTGTCTTTGTAGCTCTCCCAGCTGGGAAAACCCCTGAATGTTTTCAGAGAACATTAACTACCTTGGGAAAACCCCTGAATGCTTTCGGAGGACATTGTCTACTTTGAAAAAACCCTGAATGCTTTCAGAGAACATTATCTACTTTGGGAAAGAACCTGAATGCTTTCTGAGAACATAATTTCTTAGCCAAGTTTTATTTTCTCCCCTCAGCCAGTCACTCTCTATTAGACTGTAACCAGTTTTTCTTTATCAGATTGTCTCCATGGAGACATGAGAACCAGGCAGCCAGTTTCTCTTTATCAGATCATTTCCATGGAAACATGAAGACCAGCTGCATAATTGTTACTGAGCTTACACGTATTTGCTAGAAAAAAGCCTCATAATATTCAATGTTCTTTTTCATTTACTTGTTCTCTCTTAAAACTTGTTAATAAATCAATCTAAGGTCTTTAATGCAGTTACTTCTCAATGCAAAAATGAGAAAAATCAAATTAATCTCTCTTTTATCATGCTTTTTAACCAGGCTTTTTATGTGTTGCAGTCCCTATATTTCTTAAAACTGAACAAGAAGAAAGGGAGAAGGGAGAAAAAAAAAGAACAGTAGCACCTGTTTACAATCCCCATTATACTTAAAAATATCTGAAAATAGCGTTACTTTATAACATGTAAAGAAAACCACATGCCACAAAATTGGTACTATTTAAGGAAAAAAATCTTTACTTACAGTTAACTTTCTCCCTCCTTTTGCCCTCCCCAAAGCACTTTTCTGAACATTAAAGACATGAAGTAGGGCATGTGCTTTAGAGTCCACCACAAGTCCAACAAACTCTGAAAAATGTCAATATTTCCAGATTTTCTTGTTCTGTCATATTTCACAAATATAATTATTGCATTGTAATTCCATATTAAGTTACTGGTTTTATTACTGTTCATCTCCAAAATCCTGTCTCTGCTTCATTTCCAACGTACTCTCAATTCTTCTAGTCAACTCTTATTCTCCCTTCCTTCTCGCCAACATTTTCCGTTGAAACAGTGGAAAAGGTTTCACAGGTACAGTCTCTCTGTGGTCTTTATTACCAAAAAGAACAAGAAGCAGAATATTCATCTGTTTCACAGCTCACTTTTTGTTGGACAAACTTTTGTATTTCCTCTTTAGCATGTACTTTATCAAAAAATGATTTTGTTCCTCCAGGGAAGAATACTTTGAAGACAGCTGGTTACAGCAGTTTAAATCTCACACCTGCATCTCAACATTCCCTGAATAGTGGAATAAATGTGCTCCTCTTCTGTCTGGTGTATAATCAGTAATCATTCTTCACAAACACTCTGCTGTCTCCCACTTTTAGTAATTTGTCCTTCTGCCACATTTTTGTCAGAATCAACTCCTTCTGCTGTTAGGATTGCCTCTTTACTATTAAAGGTCTAGGTTGCTTTCTTATAGCCAGGTTTGGAACATACACATGATGTGCCCTTTCAACTAACAATTCCTGCTGTGGAATATCAGTCCAGTTGCTTATTTGTGCTTTCATAAAATTAATGCAGTCTCTTCCTTCCAGCTTCTCTGATATAGCTGAAAACCTCAGGTTTTCCCTTCATGCTCTGACCTCTAATTATATCATTTTTTAAACATCTCTTCCTGAGCACTCTCATAGTCAGCCATCCTTTCCTTTATTTTGACCTCTGATTTTTGCAGCTTTATCATCTTATCTGAATATCTGTTTAAAGCTTCTTCCATTTTTTCTAGCCTTTTATTGTTTGTGTTGATATACTCCATTACTGTTTTCTTTATTTTAACCAGCTCTGTATGCAGTTGTCTTATATCTTCTTGTAGGTTACTGGAAGTCAGGTCTGAAGGTTGCATTGCTTTTAGCTGAACAGCTGCAGAACTCTCCCCAGTCATTGTTTGTTCCTCAATTTGTGTAGCTGATTTTTTTCCAAGTTTTCTGCATTTCTTTATTCCTGGCATCCAGGCAGTGCACTTACTAGCCAGTTACTAAAATTTACCCATAACCACAAGTCTACTGGCTTTCTCTGCGGGGTTTTTGTTTTCACACTGTGAGAGCTAGAAACAAGCTGTTATGCAACGTGCAGCCATCTTGGAAGTGCTGTTGAAGACATTATTCTCAGAAAGAGGAGTAACTGGTAGTCACAGCAAGCAACTATTGGACTGTAGCCTTTGAGGTTGCAAGATAGGTTGCTCAGCTCACACCCTGGAATACCCACTTTAATGTGACTGCTGTATAAGGTCAAGAAAGAAATGGGATTAGGCAGAGCTTATATGTAATATGTTACATAAACTATATGAAGACAATTCAAATGTGTAATATATTTGTGATCAACTTTTATGAAACACAGAGAAAGGAATTTATTATTTGCAAGACATAAATCTTTGTTGGAAAGAAAACAGTATATTTGTAATCAATATTTAGAAAATAATCTACATCATAACTTTAGATATCTAATCTATAAAAAGTATAAAATATGAAAATGTTATGATTGTGGATAAATTGTGGATAACAAACTAATGAATGAGCTCTCAATGATGTTAAACGTTATGATAAGTAAATGTATGGAAAGAAAACTAAGAAAAGTTTTAAACTGCGAATTTTACATTTTTACTGTTTGCACAAATGCTGAAAATATTGTAAATTTTGAAAGCTAAGACTGACACAGTCCTGATATTGTGAATTTCATGTGTTGCTGTTTTTGGGGATTGCTGAAGAGTTTGCAAACTGTAACAAATAAGACCGGCAGAATAAAATTATTTGTGTGTAATTCAAACATTTCACAAAGCACTTATCCTGTTATGTAATAAGACAAAAGCTGTACCACTGAGGTCTTCAAATATTACGGACCTGTCCAGAGTGATTACAGCATTAGATTATGAAATAGTTTATATTATAAGCAGAGGTCATGATACAATAATTATTTTAAGAATTGCTCTTTTGAGATAAGGTTTATTTTGCTTTGTGAATTGTACCTCAATCTAAGTCTTGAACTGTTCCCTGTTTATATATTAATGGGCAGAAAACTATGGCCTACTGTGGGCTCATTTAATCTTGATTTCACAAAGAATGTTTTGACAAAAATAAGTCATGCTAAAGAAATGCCATGATAACATAATGAAATGGTGTGATTCTGAGGTAAGTAATTTGTTGAATGAAATAAATATTTATCCAGAGAAGAAATTTCTCCCTGGAAGGAAATACAGGTGTTTGAGATATCATAACAGTATATATTTGAATCCATTCTTTTGTTTCCAACATAATTTTTAGTAGGTCACTAGGAGGTAGAACTACCTGGATCAAAATTTTTTGTAATGCCTACTGTGTAGTTCCATTTTATAGATCATGAAGTTGGACCACACATTTCTCCTGACAGCTGAACTGAGGTGAGAGCCCAATTACACCACATATCAAGGCCCCCATATTTAGCCTAACCAAGCAGAATGCCATCTAGGTCAATCTCCACCATTGCTATGCCACTCCTCCACTGCTTCACCTTAAATGGTCATGTAGACATTACTCCTATCAGTAAATAACCAGCCCCTCACACAAATGGACATTGCTGTTAGTTTTGACACCTGCAATGCCTGCAATATTGCATCCAGTTCCCTTCAATGGCCTGATACACTGAACATGTGTTCTTCATCCACACAACAGTCAGATAGCCACAGATCAACACTGCATGAAGGCCAGAACACACAACAATTAACACATAAAAGCAAACATGCAAACAATATGCATACCTGAAAAACTTACATGGGGAGGCAGGACAGTATCTTGGCAAGACAGAAGTGTACTTTACACGACTGTACTAGACCTTTTCACTTTTTTCCTCACTAAACCATAGTATTTTGCCACAGAAACAAACCATACATCTAAAGATGGTTGGAGGTACTTTTTAGTATCTCCAGAAGCACTAATTAGTAAAGTCTTCCCCTGGCTTTAAACAGAGAATCTAACTTGTAATATTTCATGAAACAGTGGAGAGTGGCTCACATTCCTGCCTCACAAATGTCACCTGAAATGAGTCTGTAGAAGAATACTTCTAAAATTGAAGTTGTATAACTTCTAGTCAAGTAAGCCCTTATAGAGCTCTGTAAGGGACTCTTAACATCATAATAGATATATATTTGGAAATAGTTTGTCTTCCTACCAGCATGTCTAAGCTGCTTGGGTTAAACGCAATGAACAGCTGATATTATTTCCTGAAAATGTAGTCCTTTTAAAGTAAATCCCCAACTGCCATACATACATACTGGAATACATAGGGTGAAGCATCCACAAACTGATATTCTGAGGCTGATATTACAAACAAAACAACTAGATTCCCTGGTTCAAGGCAATCTCAGTCACAGCATTAGTCAAGAAGGTTGGATTAATTGTGAGAGCTACCCAACTCTTGTGGAACACCGTAGAAAGAAGGGAGCACGCCAATTTCCTGTAACTATGAAACCCTTCTAGCTGTCTTAGGTTCTTAGGTTCACTTCAAGCTGTTGATTCTGTGGACCATTTGCAGCCTCGCCCACAGTGAATTCACCAAGACATGAAATTAATACTAGACCCACAACAGAAAGAATTACTTTAGACTTTGGGCCTAGTTACAGCCCTTTTTAAAGAGGCTTGAGAGGCCAGACCAGGGATATACCTATGATTACCCATACAGTTTTCCAGACTGTACCTAAAAAGGGTCAGGGAACTGCTATGCATTACATCTAGGTGGACCCCATTCCATAAAAGAGATATTTGCTGTCATAGATTCAAGATTCAAAGATTCAAAGAAACTTTATTGTCATTTAGGACCACACAAGTGTAGCCTAAACGAAATTACAAATGTCAGCTCACGAGATAAATGCAATGCAAATAACATAGATACAGGAGTATCAGAGAATAACATAAGAAAGAAAATAACACGTATGAGAAGCAAGAGGTAGTTCACATTACATAAACACACTCAGTACCCATTATTCAATGATAAATAATAAATAAATACCCACACCAAACCCCCTTCACCATTAAAATAGCGAATAGAGGGTAGTGAATAGCAGCTGTTTAAGTACTGTATTGCACTTGTTAACCTTAGACATGACTCAGTATAGCCATCATATTGCATAATAGTAATACTGACAGTAATTTCACAGTAGCAGGGTTAAATGAAAAAAAGAGGCTTCAGTGTATCAGGTATTATGGTTGGTGTCCAAGTTAATAAGTCTCACAGCTGTAAGATACAAACTATTCCTGAATCTAGTACTCCTACAGTGGAAGCTGCGGTACCTCCTTCCAGATACAAGTTGTGAGAACCACTTGTGGGTCAGATGGGTCGAGTCAGCTAGTATTTTGTAAAGAAAAGCTCCTGAATAGAAGGGGGGTTTGTGCCCAAGAGTTTTTCAGCCACCCTCACCACCCTCTGTAGTTTCTTCTTCTCAGCAACTGTGCAGATGCTGAACCATGCTAGGAAATTGCTAATGAGGATGCTTTCCCTGTAAAAAGTGGTAAGAACAAACAGTGGGAGCCTGGCTTTTTTGAGCTTTCTTGGGAGTTGAAGCCTCTGTTGAGCCTTCTTGACTATATGGTTGGTATTAACAGTCCATGAGAGGTCATCAGAGATGTGAAGGCCCAGGAACTTGGTTGTTTTGACTTTCTCTACTACCTTCCCTTTGATAGTGAGTGGTTGGTGAACTGTTGCCTTTCTCCTGAAGTCCATAATCATTTCTTTGGTCTTATTAACATTCAGGTCCAGATAGTTCCTGTCACACCAGGCAATCAAAGTGCTCACCTCATCCCTTAGTTATGTTCATCCCCATCAGTAATGAGATCCACAACTGTGGTATCATCAGCAAATGTTATAATATGGTTTGAGTTATGTTTTGTATTACAGTCATGGGTAAGAATGGTGAAGAGCAAGGGGCTGAGGCCATAACCATGGGGAGCCAGTATTCAGGACTATGCATTGAGAGGTGTTGTCTCCATTATTTGTTTACAAATCAGAAAGTCAAGAGTCCAGTTACACGGGTGCTTGTTTATCCCGAGTTTCACAAGCTTATCCACCAGTTGCATTGGTATCACAGTGTTGAATGCAGAATTGAAGTTGATCTACAGCAGCCTTACATAGTTGTTCCTCCCTTCTAGGTGTTTTAGTGCAAGGTGTAGTGTGACAGATATAGCACCCGCAGTTGATCTGTTTGTCTGGTATGAAAACCAGAGCAGATCGAAGGACTTAGACAGACCCACTGATAGATGTTTCTTCACAATCCTCTCAAAGCACTTTCTAACACTTGAGGTTAAGGTGACCGTTTTGAAGTCATTGAGGCAGGTAAGGTTGGGTTTCTTCGGAACTGGGACAATACTTGTTTCTCTGAAATGTGAGGGAACTTTCTCCATAGCAAAAGATGAATTGAAGATGTCTGTCAGCACCAGACATAACTGATCAGCACACTCTTTCAACACCTTGCCAGATATGTTATCTGGTCCAGCAGCCTTCCTAGGATTCACCTTCTTAAGCTGAAGTCTCACCTCCTCGCAATTTAAGGTGAGCACTATCTCCTCTTTGGTAGTGTTTGTTTTAGAAGTTATGGTGGTTTTCTTCTCCTCAAATCTGCCAAAGAAGGAGTTCAGTTCATTTAGGAATTGCAAGCTGTCATCACATTGGCGTGTGTGGTCTTATAATCCATGAGCTGCTATATCTCCTGCCATAGGCTTCTCATGTCCCTCATAGGTTCATAGGTTCATAGGTAGGTACTAGGCTATTGGCCCAAGGGCCTAAGTAAGCCTAGCTAACAAAGTTCCCTGGCTTACGCCAACCCAAGAAAGTTAATTTGCTGTGCCCCTGTCGAGCAGAGCCACAGAAGTGATTCCCAAAGTGTATTTTCTATTTCCCATCTACTCATCAAGATTTTTCTTGAAGAGTGTTAATGAGGAACTTTGCTTGACATAGATGGGTAGCCTGTTCCAGAGTATGGGAAGTCTCAGGACATGTCTTGGAAGTGGGTCTGAATTTTCCATACTCATTCTTTGCCTCTGTGATGCCCTTTTTCAGATTTGACCTGCCCACCTTTAACCTTTCTTTGTCATTTGCTTGAAGGCTATGTTTCTTTCCCTCAGTAGCTCATAGACATTCCTGGTGAGCCAGGACTTCTGATTAGTTCTTATAGTGATGGCTTCCGTGGTAGTTACATCCTTCACATATTTATTTATGTAGGCAAGAACTGATTCGGTATAGGTGTTTATGTCTAACTGGAGGTTGTGTGTATCCACTTCTTTGAAGACCTCCCAGCAGGTGGTACTGAAACAGTCCTGAAGGCCATCCATGGAACCCTCCTGCCAGACTCTGATCTGTTTAGCTGTCATTTTTATTCTCTGATCAAAGCCGTCTTATAGGTAAGCAGAAGCAGGATGCCAGTGCGATCAGAGCTGCCTATGTTGGGGTGCTTTAAAGCTTTAAAGGCTCCTTTAATATTGCTGTAAGCTTTGTCTAAGGTATTCATCACCTCTGGTGGGGAACCTCCACATACTGATAAAAATGGGTTAGCACCTCCTTAAGCTCAGCTCTGTTGAAATCACCTGATATCACATGTGTAATTGTGTTTCTGTTTTGTAGCTCACAGATAATATTATGGAGTTTATTTTGAGTTTCATTAGTGTTAGCACTGGCGGGGTTGTACATTGCCGTGACATATATCCCACTGATTTCCCTTGATAAAGTCTGTATTTTAGTGTCAATATTTCCACAGCTTTGGAGCAGTATGATTGAACCAGCTTACAGTGGTAAGCACCATCTCTTATTAACATAGATGCATACACCAACACCTTTAGCTTTACCACTCTGTGCTTTGCATGTATCTGCTCTAAAGACAGTTAGCCCATCTAAGTTCACATCATTGTCATTAATGTTATTATGCAGCCAAGTTTCAGAGAACACGAGCAAACAAATGTCCCTCACCTTATTTTTTTGTGAGTTCCATTCTCAGATAGTCCATCTTATTATCCAGTGAGCAGACATTTGCAAGTAATATTGAAGGTATTGCAGGCCTGTGGGGGTTTATCTTCAGTTTAGCAGCACCTCCACCTCTGCAGCCTCTCTTTCTAGTTCTTTCACGTCTTTTTCTTTTGTAGTTGTTCCACGTTATTCCAGAACCATCCCTGTGAAGTTTCAGTGCTCTGATGGCATTCCTGTTTAAAATGCAGTATTCCAGGATTTCTGCAAGTGAAGTAGGCCCTGAGTACTCTACAGACAACAGAGATTCAAGCCAGCAGCTTGTTCTAGTAATCCGTTTAATTTCCAGTAATTTCCTTCTGGTATAAGTAGTTGTATCCACATAAAAATGTCTGGAAAGTGATATATATATATATTTTGTGTGTGTGTCCAAAAGAAGCAGGAATAAGCATTTCTCCCTGATGAACTAACAAAGCTGCAGCCTCCCTAGGCTCCACCATTTAATAGCTACCAAAATCATAGTTTTCCAGGTCAAAAACTCCAGAGGGACTAACTTATCGAGCTTAAATGTGAATTTGTTCAAAGTCTTCAAAACAGTGCATATCTAACTGTAGATATATTAATCTTTCTAGGGGTTTAAAGCTTAGATCCCCTCTCAAGAACAATGTAATATCAGAAAAAGAAGCTAAACAAGTTCCTGAAACAAGCACACTAGTAAAACTGAGCAGTGCACCCTGACAGAGGAATAATGTAAATTCTGACCAAGCAACTCAGCCAAATAGTTAATTTCTACTGCTGAAATCACCTAATCTACTGCCTTAAAAATAGTACAAACCTACTACAAGTCTTTCCTGATGACACCTTTAAAGGAGCTTCTTTCACTTAAAATGATAAAGACTTTCAGGGACTAGTATTTCTGTTTGCTTGAAGGTTGGGAGGATGGCCTAATGGTTAAGGTGTTTGCCTTGCAAACACAAGGTAGATGGTATGAATCTCACAGGGGATAATATAATTGGCTAAGCTTAAAATGGCTCGCAAGGGCAGTTAGCCTAGTAATAATCTATGAACCTATAATTTACCACTTATTTTGAAAGAAAAACACTATGAAACACTAACATTTCACCAACCAAATTATTAACTATATACTGTGAGGGACAGGATATAGGGTATTTCCATGTTGTTGAATCAACAGCCACTCCCTGAGAGTCAACAGCAGAATGCTTGTCAGGAAACAAACAATAATTGTCTCAGTCACCTTGTACCTAATTGAAGGGCGGTCGCAGTGGTGCAGCGGTTAGCATTGCCACCTCACAGTAAGAGGTTCTCCTGTTCAATCCTCGGCTGGGGTGCCTTCTGTGCAGAGTCTGCATGTCCTCCCTGTGGTCGCGTGAGTTTCCTCTGGGTGCTCTGGTTTCCTCACACATCCCAAAGACATGCTACAGGTGGATTGGACACTCTAAATTGGCCCTAGGCATGAGCTCGTGAGTGCATGTGTGTGCCTTCCTTTGCTTTTACCAGAAGCCATGAAATGAGGATAAATGGAGTAAATTCATGCTGAAATGAAATGGCGTTGACTTGACTATAACATTTTGAGCTCTTGTCTAGAACGTATGAAACTGAGTATTTACAGCTGAAATTTATTTGTCCTTGCTGACTGTCCCAACTCCCAAAAGAAAATCAGTTTTACAAAGTGGAAGATCTTAGGATACAGGAAAACACTTATGTTCTCCGTGGATCTGCTCAGTGTAAATGCACAGACATTCCATTTTCATGTAAGGAGCACTTCCACCAACCTTATTACCAGAGATAAGAGTTTGTTCACATAACACCAGTGCTATTCTGTTTAGCTAGTAAGAGCATGTGTGCTCTTGCTTGATTTTGTACCACACTTTCATGGTGCTGTTTGATACAAAATGAAAAGCTTATATTATCAGTGTTTTGGAAGGCTCTAATTGCCATGAACAGCACTAAAAACACCTTAAGGTTTATGCAAAGTGTAGACTCCTCCAGGAGCCACATGTCATGCAGCAAAATAGAGTCCAAATGCAACTCCAACTCATCGTCTGCTAGTCTCTCTGAGTAGAGGGAATATTCCTAAATGGACTGTCTAAAGTCTTCTGAACTGTATCAATCCATGACTGACTTTCTCTAATCAGAGTAAGAATCAGAGTGACAGGCTTTCCCGGTGGATCCCTCTTCAACTCCAAAAACTCCTGAGATACAACTACATCTTCCTCATGTAAGGCCCTGTATCCTTTATCTTAAAAATTATTATTGGCATAAGCCAAAGAAAACTCAGGAAGTCCCTAGTTAAAATCCTGCCTGGACCACTGGCTACTGAAAGCATGACAATTATTTATGAATTTTGACATTTTAAGAAATGACCGTTTTCTGGAGTCTAACACAAATTCCCAAAACACATTTAACCATACCTCTCAACCTGCAGACATTGAAAAGAAGTACAAAGCCCTTTGAAAAGTAGTTACATGCAGCCAAAAATCTGGGTATCTAATTTGCATAAAGTTTGAATATCAAATAGCATATAACTCTTCCTGTTTCCAATAGGAATGTGGGACACTACTCAGAAATATGTTTAAAAACAGAACACGATAAATGTGATAGAAAACTGCAAGCACGTTATCAAACAGGCAATGTAAAATCTGTAGGCTAAAATTAACTGCACTGGAAAATCTTACCACGCAAGATAATTTATTTTTGCTTTTGAAAGAGGAAGATGCAAGACATGCATCTTCTTTCTTTAAATTATTGGTGCCATTAGTATGTTGGTTATTTGGTTTGGTTTTCCATGTACAAGACAGCTTCAAAATTATGTGTGATAAGGAGGATTCAAAAAATAAGGACACACCTCCAAAATAGACACATTATGTGCGGGGGGTAAATCAGGCCTGGAAATAGGAATGCACTTCCAAAATTGAGACTTTTGAGAGGTCTGCATTCAACTTGCATGATATCACATTCATCTTCTTTATATCAATGATAAACCCCATATAATTCAGAATAGGAATCACAATTGTCAGGTACTCCAAAAACTGACCCTGAGACTAAGGTATTATCACACTATGATGTATGCAAGGGAATGTGGATGTCCCTCAATATTAACAGTACTACTACAGGGGCTAGACAAGTGGTAAATGCTCTAGGATTTATAGCTACACCAATTGGCATCACACTGAATTGAATGTGCCAGCTTCCCAGACGAAGCTTGAGAAATCTGTGCGCAATGTGCTAGTAAGCATCCTTCTGATCCAGAGTCACAACCCACTTGAACACTATAACATGCTCGTAAACATCCTTCTGCTCCAGAGTCACAACCCACTTGAACACTATAATGTGCACTGCTATTAAATGTCCTTTTGATCCAGAGTCACAACCCACACCCCTTGAGGAATGAGGTGGGAGAATGACTAAAGAATTACTATTATGAATTTACTCACATTCAGAAAATTATTTACGTAAGACAGATGTAATATGGGACTTTACTCACCCTGTCTTTTGGGTGCCAGAAAGTATTTTGACCATAACTTTGTTCATCTGAATGGAGAACAGAGTTGCTGTGCTGTCACTCATTTCCTCAATAGACCAACTTCATCAGGAATCTCACACTGATCTACAGAGCTCCAGATCATGTTCAGATGCAAATACCCAAAAGTCAAGATGAGGACCATCTCATTTGCTACTACACCTGGCTATTTCACCCTAAGTAACCAACATGACTCCATAACTAAAGTTCAATACACTTCTGATGGGCAATCAAAAGTGTGATCAATAAGTATTGAAAAGATAGTGAAACAGCAACTATCAAACAATGGTGTTTCGCTACTAAAAGTCTTCTGCCCCAGTCCCAGCATGTGGGGCTGCACCTCCCCATATCCCTTGCTACTTAAATATATTAATTTGAGGATTGCTGTATATCAGAAAACAAGTGATTTCTCCAATATACTGCAATTTCAAACTTTAAACAAAAAATAAATAAATCAGACGTAATTGTATACCACAGTGTCAATCACAGATAACTGACTAGGGAAGAGGGGACTAGGATTTACTAGAGGACACTGGCAAAAGAACCAAGGTATTGGGAACAAATAATTAGAGAGGGAAAGGTTGCAGAATGGGAAGAGACGAAGAAAACATTTGGACTGCAAGCTAGAGATTGCCTTCCCTATCAGGGACTGATACCAGAGTATAGTCAAAGAGAAAGAGAGAGGGGGATTCTGAGTGAAAGATCTGAACTGGTTGAGATTTTAGTTAAATCTAGAACAGAAGCTGCTGTTAAAAATGGATAATTAGTAAGGCATATAAAATACTCCATGATAATTATAGGAATCAATCAGAGGAGGAGAGAAAAGGATGGGAAGAGAGACTAGAAAAGCAATTCACAAATAAACAATTGGAGGACATATGTATGGTTTCCAAATATGCAATGAAGTCTAGAAGATTTAGGATTTCTGCCTAGAAATGTTTGAATAGGTACTTTTATTCCCCAAGCAGACTCCAAAGAAATTTTCTCAGGTACAAGGCAAATGTTGGAGGTGCAATGGAGAAGAAAAAAGGTACCTGGGAACATTTTTTTGGAGTGTAATGAATTGGTAGACTGTAAAAAATTCCTACAGAGTACTCTGTCAGGAAAACTGGGTGAGCAAATGACAGTAACTAAGGAAATTATTTTCTTTTAGCTGGGATACCTAATCTGAATTGGCTAGACATAGTAATTTAATTCTGGTGGCTGCTAAAAAAGCAATTACTAGAAAATGGAAATCAAAGTCTAAACCAATCATACCTGAAGTAGTGAATATTATAACAAAGATAAAAGAACAGGATGGGGATATTTAGAAAAAGGTAAGAGTAAATTACATAGAAAAGAAATACAAATTGTGGGAACAACACATGCAGAAAAATGTTTTGGAAGAAGAATGAGGTTTAAGAGAAGGCAGGAACCGAACAATTTATGTAATGTTGGATTGATTATATTGTATAGAACTATGTGCTATACAATGTTTGTCAATGTGAACGTGTTAATATAATTTGATTACTTGTATATAAATTTAAGTTTGCCTATGTCACAAATGATAATTCAATAAAGATTTTTTTAAGAAAGAAATATGTGGAAACACATTTGATGTAGTAGACAATATGTTTAGAACTTTGGATTTTTCATCTTCCAAACACAATTGTTCTAGCATTGATGTTATTTGACGGATTACATAACTCTAATACATAATCAAATAGAATATTTTTTAAGGTTAGAACTTACTTACATATTATACAGTAGATGTTTTTACCCATGGCATCAAAAATCTTCATGTAAGAACCAAGGGGAAAATACAGCAAACGCAGTTCTGGGATTAGGTCTTGTAGAAGATGATGTAAAGCTCATTGTAGGCTCATATCATTGAAGTTACACTTGAGACGAAACCCAATCCTGAGATTAACAATGTCCTCTGAAGTAGTTTATGTAAGCAAATGGGTGGATGAAACAAATCTGCTACACTGAAAGGATTAGGGGAGTGCCCCTAAAAATGACTGTTTTTTACTCTGCTTTTAACCACTTCATTTCATTGAGTGTTATTTTGGTCGGATATGTCTACAGCAAATGTTCATACTTCTCTAGCAGCTTTAAAGTCTCATTGTTCAAGATCCACTATAACAAAGCCCATCTCTGTGTTGTGGTATAGAGAGAGAAACTTCTGACTCCGATGCAGACAACATGAGTTTGACTAGCAACTTGAGCACAGAAAAAACAGGAGGGAGAAGGTAGAAATGTTGGTTTCCTATCCATAGCAGAGACGGTGGTGGTCAGGTTGACTGCTTTGCCACATGCAAATAGAGGTTTGCAGGTGACAAACCTTCAGCCATTAATTGGGGATATGGTTTGGCTTAACAAACTGGTAATTCTGTCTCTCATTAGTGAGTGGTTAGGAGTACTCACTCACATGGGGAGGGTGAAGTAGGTCCCAGAGATGATTTGTGTAATCACATTAGCCACCAGATCAGGGGTTAAGATTAAAATAAAAATGCCTCAATGCTCACATTTGCAGAAATGAGCAAGGGCACAAACTCCTCCATGCATCCTCTCAACTGGCCAGATTTTTGCAGACTGTCCAGATTTTTGCCTCATATTTTTGGTATGTTTTGGTTTTATGGCAAATTACTGGCAAATCATTGAGGTTAGAAGTCAGAAAATAATGATAGACATTTGAGTTTCAGACTACATACCCTTCATAAAAATGTATTAATGTAAAACCTGTTATTCCATCTACTTTCTAAGTTTGTAAGAGCAATATTTAAAACTTGCCATATTTTTGGGCCTTTGTCTCCCATTATTTATGGATTTGTCCAGATTTCTTGCTCTAAGAGGTTGAGAGATATGCCTCAATGGCTGCCTAAATGATGGCTCCCTCTGGCTGGCTCTCATTTCCACACCTGCCATTCCCTGATTGGTGAAGGAATGAATGGACTTGAGGCTAGTAGGAAGAAAGCGTGATAGTCAGCAGGCATGGAGAGAAAATAATATAAAACTCTATTAGAGCAGTATTAGAGCAAGATATAAACTCATGAAATGTTTTCTTCTGAAGCCTTTCTGAACTGTACCTGTGGCCTGGAAAATGAATAATTTAAAGCAGCAAAATGTTTATTTAAGATAGTAAAAAGAGTCTGGGTAGAAACTTGCTTAGTAAATTCCAAATATGTCTGTCTTTATAGCTTACCTTCTTCCTTGTGAAAGTATCAACAATTAACTTCATAAAAATCTAAAATTTATCTATCCAGCCATCTAGCCATCCATGCAGCCAGCCATCCATCAACAACACCTTTTCCCATTATCGCACATGGGGTTGGTGTGTCACATCAATGGTGACAATCATCTAGTGCCATTGTTCACATGACCTGGTGGCTAGCCATCCCATGGTTTTTCTTCCATACTACACATGCACACTCATACTAACTCACATTTGTCAAAAAACTCCACCGTTACATTCCTTTTATCCCTGGAACAGTTCCATGGAAGGTAGGAGTAGTCAGAATGTCTGTTCTTTTTATCTTGTTTTTTTCATATTTTTAAAATTGTCACCATTAATCCTATTTATCACTACAGCTATTTTGTTATACGTTTTGTGCTACTATAATAGTTTTTTGCCCAGTCTCCTTATTCTAAAACAATTATTTTTATTTAAGAAATTTTCCACGCTTTCTGAAATGAAGGAATTCAGGCATGCTTTGGCTGCATCTTTGTTATTTAAAAGCACTTTCGTTGAAGTCTGGTTCATGCGTGTGGCATTAGTCAACAGGTAAATCAAATCAATTGGAAGCATATTCTTGTATCCCCTTTTGATATTTTAAGAATTTGGTAATCAGGAAAAAACAAAAACACTGAATATTTCTCAAAAAAAAAAAGAAAGAAAGAAATCTCATGCTCTCATGCCTCACAGGGAAAGCTGAAACTAGCACACATGTATGCTATTTACATTCACACACACACACACAAACACACACACACACACACACACACACACACACACACACACACACACACACACACACACACACACACACACACACACACACACACAGACACAAAACACAAACAGACATACGCGAAACAGAGCTCACAAGCTCAGAAGCTGTCAAAACATCAAACAGCCAGAAAGAAAAATCTCAGAATGAATAACCTATTACCTTTTAACATATCAACCATAATCTGACCTGTTAAAAGATAAAAACATCATACTGCATATTTTTTTTTGCTATTTTCTTTTTTCTTTTTTTCTTTTTTTTGTCTTTTGTCTTTAGCATCTTTTATCTAGATCACAGCCTCTGAGTTAGCAGACAAAGGCAGTTAAACAAATTTGCCAGTCAGATGTTATGGACTCTGCCACATTAACACCCAATCTTGTAAAAAAACAACTTACCTCTAGGTTATGTACCCTCTAACTGACTTTGTTGTGACCAATAATTATTTCAGTGCAACTTAAACTGTGTGCAATTTACAACTTGTTATTTCAATGAGTAAAAATCTTGAGGATATATTTTTTTTTCGAGGAAGGGTCATCCAGTTTCAAAGCTTTAGAGGAATTATTTGAAATTATTATCTGTAAACACAGTTGTATTCTTCAGTTTGGGACAAATATTGCAATATGTTTAATAGTGACTGCTGATAAACATTGAAAACTGTTTTGTAAATCAGTTCCATTGTATAAATAACTCACAGCCACAGGAGCTACTAAAACCACATTTATTACAAATGAAGTATGTTAAACATCCGGTAGATGAAGTCCTTAAAATTCCGAACTTATCGTCAACCTGCTGCTTTGACAAGCCATTCCACTCAATAGTGAAATCAAATATAAAATATCAAACTCTTGAAGTCCGTAGAATTTTGTTGAGTAACTTGTCATCAGACTGTGGATTGCCTAGTCATACACAAACACAGGTCTTAAGTTTAAAACTCCATCAAAGTCAAATCTAAACCAAAGAACAAATTAAAATAAATGTGTACTCGCCGTGATATAATCCAAGTCCAATTGGAGTTGAATCAAGTGTCAAATCCAGTGTGTATATACCCTTTTCATCTTTTAACAGGGCTCAGATTAGTGCTGATATGTTAAACGGTAATAGGTTATTCATTCTGAGCTTTTTATTTCTGGCTGTTTGATTTTGGCTATATACATAGTGGATTTGACACTGGATTCAACTCCAATTGGACTTGGATTATATCTTGGTGAGTACACATTTATTTTGACTTGTTGTTTGGTTTGGATTTGACTTTGGTGGAGTTAGCAGTTAAATGTTATGATAGAGGGTTGCCTACTGAGTCATTCTAAGCTGAGGCTTATAGTGTAATTCTGGATAAAAAGAGCTGGAATATTTTATTTAACAGCATTTTAAAAGGAGAGGAAGCACCAATACCTCAAAAGAAAGCTTTTACCCAAAGATGGTGAGGACCCATCAGACATAGTTTGATATAAACCCATTTCAATGTAAAACCATGATTATAAACTGACTGTTTATACTAGCTAAAAGAATGGAAAAGATGTTGCCAAAATCGATAGACATGGAACATTATGGTTTTGTGGATGGGAGACAAACATTTAACAACATTAATAAAAAAAAATGATGATCCAGACAGAAGCAGAATGTAAGAAAATACTGCTGTTGTTGGTGGGTCTTAATGCAGGGAAAGTACTCAACCGAGTAAGTTGTGTTTTCATGAATATGGCAATGGAAGCATTTGCATTCCCTGATAAAATAATACAATTATGAAGATATGTGAAGGTTCAGAGGCAAGAATGGGAGGGTTCATCTCTGATGAGCTGTGTTTGAACAGAGGAATCAGGCAGAGGTGTTCTCCTTCCCGTTTGTTATTTGCTTTATATTTAGAGCCATTGTGATAGAAAATAAGGAGAACAGAAATGTAAGGATATAATCAGTATGATAATCAAAAAAAGTTGGCTTTATTTGATATTTGGATCCTCCCAAAAGAACAAGATGGTTTAGGACTACCTGATGTTAAGAAATATTTCAGAGTTACTCAGTTAAGGCTCATATACGTAACACAAGCAGAAGGTTATCATTCAAAGTGGAAAATGATGATGATGATGATGATGACAACGATGACGATGAAGCAGGGGGAAGGAAGTTCAAGAATTGGAGTGAGAGTGGAATTTTTGATGCAGATCCTTAAGAAGAAGAATAACAATACAGAGTATTGTATTCATAAAGTAGCAGAAAGTATTCTAAGAACTAAGCCAATATGAGTTTGGAGAAAGAAGATTTTTGTCAGTGGGGATTATTGCAAGTAGGAGAACAGAAACTAGGCAAGAGGAGATAGGGTTTACTGGAGAAAACTGGCAAAGGAACCAATGTACTGGGAACAAACAACTAGACAGGGAAAAGTAATAGAGTGGGATTTGGCAAAGAAGACGTTTGGACTGAAGCCTAGATACTGCCTTCCCTGTGAAGGACTGATATCATAATATAGGCAAGGAGAAAGGGACAGGGGAATCTTAAGTGAAAGCACTTGATCTGGTAGAGTTTTGAGTTGACTGTATAACAGTAGCTGCTGTTAAAAATGAATAATTAACAGGGGATATAAAATATTGCATGATAACTTTAAGAATCAATCTGAGGAGGTTATAAAAGATGGGAAGAGAGACTAGAAAAATATTTACAAAGGAACAATGGGAGGACATATGTATGGTTCCCCAGTATGCAACAAAGTCCAGAGTCCAGAAGGTTTAGGATTTTTTCTTTTAAGTGTTTGCATAGGTATTTTTATACCTCAAGCACACTTAAAATATTTTTCTCAGGTAAATATAAATTGTTGGTGGTGTGATAGGGGAGAAATAGTTAACAGGGAACATATGTTTTGAGAATGTAATGAGTTAGCAGATTTAAAAAATTCCATACAGAGTACTCTGCCAGAAATATTGGGTGAGCAAATGGCTGTAACTTAGGAAATTATTCTTTTGATCTGGGATACAGGATCTGAATTGCCTAGAGACATTAAGGCCTTGTCAACTTTGATTATGTTGGCTGTCAAAAAAGCAGTTTCTAGAAAACGGAAATCAAAGTCTAAACCAACTGTATTTGAAGTATTGAATATAGTAAAAAAGATAAAAGAACTGGAAGAAGGATCTTTAGTAAAGGGACAGAGCAAATTACATAGAAGTAAATGGAAACTATGTGAGAAATGTATGCAGAATAATGTTCGGGAGGAGGAGTGAGATTTAAGGGAAGGCAAGAATTGAGAAAATTATGTAATGTTGGACTGATGAAAGTTATAAAGAAATAATAGTGTATGCAAATGAAAAAATGTTAATATGGTTTGTTTTCTTTTCTGTTAATATATGCTTTTCCTGTGTCTTCATAGATTATTTAATACAGGTGCTAAAATATGTTTAAGTTGAATTAGAAATGTATATGTTTCTTTGGAGATTGGGAAATGTTCTAGGTATAAATATTGCATGTCTAATCTTGGGAAAATTCTGTATGAATTTGCAGGGTCCTGCTCTCTTAGTCCTTGCATTATATTCTTTCTGCTGTCACTCTCCACTCCTTACCATCAAGTCTGTCCCAATTCACCCAGTTAACCCATTCATTCACATGGGGGTAAGACCTCCAGGGGCCATTTCATTCACTCAGGGGTAAGAGCTCCAAGCCCCATTTGTTCCACTTGGAGCATGAGTTAAGCGTTGAGAGTTGGTATCACTACCAGTGATAGGGACCAGGACTTTTTTCTGCTTGCCCCAAGTGTGTTGCCTATGCTTGTGCAGCTAGCGCTACTAGGGCTAAGAATGCAATTGGGTATAGTGTGGCATGGTCACTAATGTCTTTGAGTGATGTGAGCCTGCAAATGATCCTGATCTCCCCCCTTGAGGAAGGTCCCTGTATCGGGGCCTCTGATTTCTACCAAGGAACTCAACTAGACCATGCATCTTTGAACACATGCCACTCCTCTTCCATCTAGGGAGAGGCAGATAGGCATAGCCCCTTGATTCTACTTCTGGTCTTAGTCAGATCCTCTAGTGCTATGACCACTAGCTGGTCCCAGATCATCTGGGTCATAGTCTTATTTAATCTCCCTATTTCATGGAACCAGCATGTTTGAGTATAATATCAAAGGCAAATATGATAAGGTCAAATAAATTGCATTGTTCTTCATTATAATAATTTATGTTGTGCTGAGTGTCTGCTTATTTTTATTATATTATTAATGTTGATAGAAACATTTACTAAAATGTATTAAAAAAGGAGCATCCTAGCTATCCAGAATTATCCTATAAGCCTCAGTTTAGAATAACTCAATAGGCAGCCCTCTATCATAACATTTAACTGCTAACATACCAGACATTGAGAAAAATGCTGTACAGTCTGCTGAGACTTAATGCAGACAGTATTTAAACAATTATTTACTATAATGACTGTTAACTTGACTTAATAGTTATAGAAGTTAAACAAGCAAGTATAGATTGAAAAGAAGTAAAATTCTACCTGGCAAATATAAACTATGAAGTTTATCAAGGGCGCTTCCTTTCAGGTGGTTTCAAACTGAGGAAGCCAGCCCTTACACCTTGATCAACTGTCAGTTAGAAGAGGCATGTAATCCAACAGCAAGATGTGAGAGTGAGGAGCTAAAGCCAGCCCTTCCCCATAAAGGTCATATGCAAAGGCAGATGAGTAGATAGGTGGGGGCAAATGGGGCAGCCATTCTGGGCATAAAGCACTAGGGAGGCAGAATCATCAGATCCTGATCTGTCTTAAGTGCGATACCGGCATCCATTGTGGCTAGTGTTTCATTTGTGGTCTGAACTGAAGCTGAATTGTAACACTCTAATATTTAAGTGTTGTATACAGTTTGCTACATTGTAATAAGCAATTTGCTTTTGCTACACTTTAAAATTAAAGTAGAGTTTTATTTTTTTTTTCTTTTGCCCTTGTAGTCTGACTTGAAGAGCTTCTCATGTGGATAAAGTGTAGTAAACTCTTTGCTACATTAGTTTGTTACAGTTTAAAATTACCTTTTTCATTTTGTTCTTCTGTAGTTAAGGAATGCTCCTTACATTCCAGAGAGCGAAACAGAGTTTTTTTTCTTTCCTCTAGAAGAGTTAATTGAAAGAAAAAGAATAAACCTGTTTTCCTTCAAAACTAGGAGCACCATATTATGGAATGAACCTTTTTTTCCCCTTCTCTACTTGAAGTTGGGGGGGGGGGTGCCAGATCAGAGAATGGCACACTGGTTGCCAGATTAGCTAGCTACACCTCTTTGTAAAGGTTTTTGTACCATAGATGGTCTCCTTCTAAAATATTTGGTTTTACTTCACTTACAACAGTGGAACTGTATGCATTAAGTTTACTAAATGTGTGTTTCTGTTTACTACAAGTAGAGCAGGTATCCAATTATTTTCTGACCCCATGGTGTCTGACACCGCCTTCTGATGATGCAAGTTGTTGGTACAAACAGTTTGTTGTGGGTGTGATGCCCCAACACTAGCCCAGTAATCAAGGATCCTCAATCCTCACCACTAGCACCAGTGGGGGACGTACATTGGGAGAATGACAAGTACGCACACAGTAATGTGCAATTTCCCTTAAGTGTACACAGAGACCACAGTCAGTCTGGGGCTGGTTTCTCCCTCTTTCTCCAGATTCCCAGTAAGACTCCCCACACATCTGAGTGACCAAGCCAAGACCGCCAGCACCCTTTCTGTCCAACCAGTGCTTTGTGTCCCTGCCCAAGTAGCTGACATGCACACTCTTTGAGATTTGATTTATATACATACACACACACACACACACACACACACACACACACACACACACACACACACACGCACACACACACACTTGGGAAAGGCTGGCACAGGTTTACTAGTTATGCCCCCTTTTTCCCAGACCATAAGGTAGTTTCCCCTGCCACCAGTCACTCCTTATCAGCTTCTTAAAGCCATTAACAAAGGGTGTCCACTGTGTAATGCTACTATTAATAGAAATGGTAGTTTGACCAAGAGCAATGTTATTAGGAGTGGCCTACACAGTGTCACCAAATAAATATGCAAGTACTCTCAGAATCTAAATACTGTATGTCTCACAAATATCAGTCACAATTAAAGGTTTAAATATATTTAATAATAAATAATAAAAGAACAAGAAAATACTCAGTAAATAATCACAGTAACTTCAGAGTTGAAAATCACAGCAAATATTACATTGCGCAACAGTCTCAGATAAATAAAGAAAACATCTAAGTTAAACTTCACTATATTCCTGACTGTATCTAAGAGAAATTATTGTACCCTAGTTAACGTACTTACAGAGAAAGGCAAGACAGATGTGGTAAGTGGGTTTTCCAGCTGATGCTGTCAGGTCAAAGACAAAATACAAAATGCTCAATCTCTCTCTCAGAGACTTCTTAAATTAATATTCTAAATATTACTGCTGGGATACTCGCAGAATGACATCACCTTTTGTCATCTGAATTCAGTTCCCAGGCTCACAACCATTGATTTTAGCATCTACCTGTGAAAACACATAGACCTTAGATCTTTTGGCAAATGGTGGCAGTCATAAAATAATTTACATCCCTCCACATTTAAAGACAACACAAAAATCTTCTCTAGTACAGACATTCATTCTGTCTCCTGTTGACTGAAACTGAAAGATAACATCCTTTTATTACGTGGTTATAAAGTAATTTAAATTTTCAGTTATTTTTATGAAGTTAACTTCTTGTGTTTCAGTTCCTATTGTTAAAGTATATACATCTAAACAGTTACAGTAATGTATATACATTTCTGCTCGGTACTTTACAAATGATTTCTTCAACACACATGTCTGTACAATATGACATACAGTTCCAAAACATTTGTAACACATGCATATGAATCATGTTGATATTCACAAATGACATATAATTATTTACAAAATTCCAGATAGCTGGACTGGCAGTATCTCCTTCTGTCACACTTCTATATAAATCATGTTAATACTCACAAATTACATATAATTATTTAAAAAATTCCAGATAGCTGGGCTAGCAGTATCTCCTTTTGTGACACCCCCTCGAAGACTCAAGCTACTTTTTCAAGTGACCCTTGAGAAATGTTGCTTGACAGGGTTGAGCCTATCTGGGAATACCTTACTCCATTCCCTGTCTTGAGAGCCCATCTGTGCTAGCATTGCTAACCCTACTGCGGTACACAGTGGTTATATTCTTGAAGCTCAATACATAACATACAGTTCAACACACACTTCTGCACCAGCAGTTTAATATACACAAAACATGTAGTTCTCTTACATTTGTAAGACAAGCATATGAATTATATTAAAATTCACAAATGACAAATGACTATCCACAAAATTCCAGATAGCTAGGCTGGCAGTGTCACATTTCTCCCCGACCCCCCGAAAACTCAAGCTAGTTTTCAAGTGACCCTTGAAAAACATTGCTTGAGATGGTTGAGCCTATGTGGGAATACCTTACCCCATTACCTATCTTGAGAGCCCATCTGTGCTGGCATTGTTAACCCTACTGCGGTACTGCACTGTCTTATCATATGCTTGCAACCCTCGGCTCCACCTTAGTATCGTGGCATTTTGCTGGCTGGTTTGATGTAGCCATGTTAAGGTATTGTGGTCTGTAACTACAGTGAATTTCCTTCCATGCAGATAAGGCTGAAGTTTCTGCAGTACCCACACTATGGCTAGACATTCCTTTTCTACAGCTGCCTAGCATTCCTCCTTGGATTGAAGCCTATGACTGAGATATACCACTGGGTACTCTTCTCCCTCTGAGGAAATGTGGCTGAGTACAGCCCCCACCCCACAGTTTGAAGCATCCACCTACACAACAAATTATTTGCTGTAATCTGGACTGGCTAACACAGGGGGTCTTCCAAAAGCTCCTTTAAGCTTCTAGAATGCCTGCTCACATGCTGGGATCCACATTACCTTATCTGGCTTATTTTTCCTTGTCAGCTCTGTGAGGGGAGCAGCTATGGTACTATAACTGAGGACAAACTTTCTGTAGTACCCTGATGTCCCTAAGAATGCCCTCACCTGCTTTTTGCTAACAGGGGCAGGCCATTCCTGAATGGATTCCACTTTGGCAAGTTCTGGCCTGTTCTTATCACTCCCCATTCTATGTCCCAGGTAGGAGACCTCTGCCATACCCACCTGACACGTACTGGGCTTAATGGTCAGCCCTGCCCTTTGTAGTCTGCTCAACACCTCCCTGATATGCTGAAGGTGCTCTTGCCAGCAATTGCTGTAGATGGCAATATCATCCAGGTAAGCAAGGGCAAAATTTCCTGCTCCTGCTAGGATATGATCTACTAGCATCTGGAAAGTCGCTGGGGCATTTTTCATCCCAAAGGGCATCTTTATAAACTCATACGAGCTGAAAGAAGTCACAAAGGTTGTCCTTTCTCTAGCGCTGGGAGTCAAGGGTACCTGCAAGTAACCCTTGGTAAGATCAATAGTGGTAAGATACTTCCTGTCATATCAAACCTTTTTCTGCTGTTGGGCTTCTGCCAGGTTCTCCTGGGCCAAGCCCATGAGTTTCCTGAGCCTATTCCTGAGGTTTAGGACATATGCTACAACAGACCCCTTATGGGAATTACACTCACCCTCCTACTCATTACAAATCAAATCTAGAGTCCCCTCACCCTATGCTCTTACAGCAACTCAAAGGGTGAAAAACCTGTGGATTCCTGAGGTACCTCACTGTAAGCAAACAATAGTTGGGGCAAACATTTGCCCCACTTTCTCTTAAACTGGCATAAAAATGCCTGTAGCATGGTCTTGACTGTAGAGTTTAACCTTTCAACAAAACCATTGGTCTAGGGATGCTAGGGGGTGGTCTTTAGGTGCTTCATCCCACAGTGCTTCCACAGACAAGTCAGCAGGTCTGACATGAAATTGGCACCTCTGTCAGTCAGTATTTCTTTTGGGAAACCTACCCTGCTGAAAATCTCTAACAAAGCATTTGCCACCTTTTCTGTCTCAATGGAGGATAGGGCCACTGCTTCAGGGTATCTGGTAGCATAATCTACTACCACTAGGATATACTTCTTCCCTTTGGAACTTGGGGTACTCAGAGACCCCACAATATCCATAGTTACCTTCTGAAATGGCTCCTCAATCACAGTCAAAGGGATTAAAGGAGCTTTCACTTTGTCTCCTGCCTTGTCTACCTTTTGGCACTGCTCACAGGTCTTGCAGTACCCTGTTACATCCCTGGAAATCCCAGGCCAATAAAAGTTCTGCATAATATGTCCCTTAGTGTGCTTTATGCCCATATGACCTGCAAAAGGAATATCATGGGCTATGTCAGACTGTAGGCTCTGGCCACTACCAACTGCTGTATTCTATCACACTCTAGCCCTCCCTCAGGGGTCCACTCTCTATAGAGTAACCCTTTGTCCCAGTATACAGATTCCCCCTTCCCTTGAGAATCAGGTGTTTCACTAGCTACTTCCCTCAGGCCTTGTAATGTAGGGTCTGAGACCTAAGCCTGTCTCAACTCTCTCTTTGTAATCCTTCCCAGCTCCCCTTCCACAGGAAGTCTGGTATTCTCTAACAGTGATACTTCACTGTCAGCTTGGGTACTACTACTCACCTCTGCCCTTGCAGTCACTCTGAGCAAGGGAATATCAGTACCCACAAGCAGCTGTGGCTCACCTTCAGTCTCACTGCTACAGGGTAGCTCCCTCCCTAAATTAACTACCACACCAGTCCTGGCTTCAAGTCTGCGGTCTGTCTGGGTCCTTCCCAGGCTGCCAGAACCACATGCTTTCTTCAAGCCTGACTGCATGTAACTGCATGCATACAAGGTACTGTGTTATCAAAATTATTCCCTATCAAGACATCCGCAGGGATATCCTTAAACACACCTACTTGCTTGCTTCCTTTTCCAGCTTCCCAGTCAAGGTGAACCCTAGCCAAAAGTATTTCGATTGGAGTCCCTCCTAAAACTTTGGCTGGAGTAGACTGCCCAAGCAAGAAGTGTTCCCCTTTAACCATTGCAGGCTTCACAATGGTTAGGTCAGGGGCTGTGTCTCTCTTAGCAGTGGCCTCTTTCCTGTGTACTAAGATAGGATATAACCTCTTGTGGTAGTTTGGCATCCTTGTTGTCTCCAGACAACTTACTGTTGGCATTCTGTCATTCCCACTTACTGGCTCTCCCACCATTTATTCCCCACCCTGTCTCCATGGACATCTGTATGCTACATGGTCTCACTGGTTGCATTTAAAACATTTAACCATTGGTCTTGGACGTGTACCTGGACTAGTGGCTTCCCTGCTACTGGTGGACTCTGTTGGGGTGGTTTTGGCACCTCACCATGGGTTCCCTTACACCCATGGGCAGTACTTTGTATCCCTTTCCTGTGCAGTGATGCCCTGCTTACTAGGTATAGGTCTCTCCTTTTCTCCAACTCATCTGCTGTGTTACATTCCCTATCTGCTAATCAGATTATCATGTCCTCAGGCAAAGTGCTAAGGGCCTGTTCCCTCACCAAAAGGTCTGCCAGCCCTTCAAAAGTGGTGACCTGATACCCACTCACCCACCTATAAAAATAAGTGCTTAGCTCAGCAATATATTCACACACACTTTCATCTGCCTTGCATCTATGCTCACAAAACTTTTTCCTATAAGCTTCAGCTGTTAACTTAAAACACTCTAACAGACAAGTTTTAACAGTATTATAATTTAAGCAATCAGTATCAGACAATTTAGAAATAGCAGTTACAGCTCTACCATGGAGTAAGGGGGTCAGGAACTGTACCCAGAGCCCTTGGTCAACATTATACTGCTTACATACCCATTCAAACATATGAAGAAAACTGTCAAAATTATCACCCTCCATAAATTGTGGAATAAATTTACTGACCTTTGTTGCTTCTGGGGTTTGGTTACTCCTTTCCCCATTACCTCCATGACCCTGGCGAAGAGTCAGCATCTCCTTTTCATGTTGCCGCTGCCTCTCATTCTCCTCAGCTTCCAGACATTGCAGTTTCTCATTTTCCTCAGCCTCCAGACATCTCAGCTTCTCATTTTCTTTGGCCTTCAGGTGTCTCAGTCTCCCTGCTGATTCTATTTCCAAATGTCTGGCCTCCATTTCAAGTCTCTTTAACTCCAGTTGGATTTTTAAGTCCTCTGTGGAAAGGTTGAACCATCCATTTTCTGAGAGTTGTACATCTCCAAGGTCAGTCTGGTTGTCCTCCAGATTGCTGGTCCATGATGCAGCTGTGCCAAAGGCTGCAATCATTTCTGCTTTACTCAGGTTGGCATGCACCAGTCCTTTAGCCTGGCACATCTCAGCCAACTGGCTGCTTGTCAGCTTGCCATACTCCTCTGCTAACATCCTTGACTACTCTCCCTGACTAACTAAGCTAACAAAAAAAAAACAAGTGTAATATGAAACTCTAAATGTTCACTGTGTGGCTGACTGAGAGTACAAGCACCTTCAGTGACCACTGTACACAGGCTACAGGAATTCAACATCCACACTACTGAATCCCAATATGTGGATATTCCACCACTGCCAACCAATATAATGTGACACCCCAACACTACCCCAGTAATCAAGGAGCCTCAATCCTCATGACTAGCACCAGTAGGGGTCGTACTTTGGGAAGATGACTAATACACACACAGCAAAGTGCAATTTCCCTTAAGAGCACCCAGAGACCACAGTCAGTCTGGGGTACATTTCTCCCTCTTTTTCCAGATCCCCAATAAGACACCCACTGGCACAGCTATGGAGTTGAGATCTCAGTTAAGTGACCAAGCCAAGACCTCCAGCACCCTCTCTGTCTAGCCAGTTTTTCGTGTCCCTGCCCAAGTAGCTGACACACACACTCTTTAAAATTTGATTTATGCACACACACACACACACACACACACACACACACACACACACACACACACACACACACACACACACACACACACACACACACACACACACACACACACACACACACACCTGGGAAAGACTGGCACAGGTTTACTAGCTATGCCCCCTTCTGCCCAGACTATAAGGTAGTTTCCCCGACACCAGCACTCCTCAGCAACATCTTTAAGGCCCATAACAAAGGATGTCCAGTCTTACTGTGTAATGTTACTATTAATACTAATGAAGAGCAAGGCTATTAGGAGTGCCCTTCACAGTGTCACCAAATAAATATGCAATTACTCTCAGAACTTAAATATATCTCAGAAATATCAGCCACAATGAAAGGTTTAAGTATATTTAATAATAAATAATAAAAGAACAAGAAAATACTCAGTAAATAATCACAGTAACTTCAGAGTTTACAATTGAGAGAAATATTTAAAACAACATTGCACAACAGTCCTAAATAAATAAAGAAAACATCTAAGCTATACTTCACTATATTCCTGACTGTATCGAAGAGAAATTTCTGTACCCCAGTTAACTTGCTCACTGAGTAAGGCAAGATAGATGTGGTGAGTGGGTTTTCCAGCTGATGCTGTTAGGTCAAAGACAAAATACAAAATGCTCAATCTCACTCTCAGAGACTTCTTAAATTAATATTCTGAATATTACTGCAGGGATACTTGGAGAATGATATCACCTCTTGCCATCTGACTTCAGTTCCCAGGCTTACAACCATTGATTTTAGCATCTACCTGCAAAAACACATAAGTGGGGATTTAATAAACTCCATGTAGGAATGGTGTAAGTCCTACATGGAGGGTACCGTGACCATGCCTGTGGCTCCCCTCGGCAGCACTCCTTGCATATTAATGAAGGCACACTACTGAGGGAAAGCTGTGTAAAGCGGTTACTGAATCAGTATAGGGGCTGTGCTACAGTGTCCGGAGATGAGTTACACACCCCCTGCATTGTCAAAGTGCCGGATGGCACTGCAATATAAAAGATAATATTTTATTTCCTTTTTTTGTGTGTGTGTGTTTGTGCAGTGCAGAACTTAACAATGGGCATGTGCCAGACATCTAAAAATAGAAACCAGATACTTTTAATTTTTAACTTCAAAGGTCATGTTTAAGCATAGCTGAGCATGTTTGTGTGGCACAGCGCGATATTCAACAATGTTTAAATGTAGCTAAGAGCTATAAAGAAATGTATAGCAGTAGGCATCATATTCATGTAGCTAAATAATAAGAGTAATGGCCCTGTGTGCAGTAGGTGCACAGTTCGAATACACCGATATGCCATTCAGCTTTTACATCTGATAGCAAAGTTTTATAAATGAATTTATGTTTACTTGATGTATGCATTGACATATGTTAACTGGGTTAGTCCAGCTGGGCTAGAAGCTCATTATTAGTGGAGACCCGAGGAGAAAAGATCCAGTTACACACAAGTCTACAATACCTCAAATAGACACTCCAAGATAAAGAAATTAAAATACATACACATAATAATAAAGTAGTAGTAATGAACAAATAATTTAATTTTAGTTTTTTTTAAAATGTGGTTTGCCCTTAGCTAAGCTCTGCTAAGCACTGCTAGACCAAACCAAGCAGTGCTTAAACAGTACCCATTTTAGCACTTCTTAGCAATGCACAGCTCTGCTTAGCTGGTTTTGGCACTGCTAAGCAGACCCTGTTTAAGCAGTCCTCAGCATCTGGTTTGTATACTGCTAAGCTTTGCTAAGCATTGCCAGTTTAAGCACTGCTTGGCTGAGCTCAGTGGGTTTGCATGATGCTAAGTTGAATGCCACATTTTATAAAAATGGCCCACTAGCAGCAAAGGGCGGGAAAACAGCCTTATTTAAGTACAGCAGGTGGGAATGCAGACAGTATCTGTTGGAATCTGATCTTGGCAGAGACTGTGGCAGGAGGTGAAGAGGGTGCATGCTTTTAGGGGCAGCAGTGGGGCATGTTGGAGTCCAGGGTCATGATTGGACTCCTTGTTAAAGAATATGACATACAGCTGCTGCAGGGCCAGTATCAGGGGCTGAAATACAAATCTGAGGCCTGGGACCAGCTGCCATGCAATCTCACCAGTGCAACTGGCATCCTCTGCACAGGTGAACAGGTACATCACCATTATGATGACCTGAAGCATAGGAAGGGGGATCTCTTGGCCACCTGGATCCAAGATACTTGGGCTGACAATGCCCCACAAGGTTGTAAGTATTGTAAGCATTGTTTTACTAGATTCTAGTATAAATATGTGATAGAAAGGTACTCATAATGGTGTTTTTCTCTCCCCACAGCTGCAGAGGAGAGAGTTCACAACCTGGAGGCCCATGCAGGGTGCCTGATCAGGTTACACTGTGTGTGTGGTGAGCACAGATATATCATGCAATCTATAGTAATATAAATAAAAAAAGAGTACAGTAGTAACTGTCAGTAGGTATATTCTGTTTTGTGTGTACTGCAATGAATGTGGTCATAGACCCAGACTGATATAAGTGTGTAATGCCAGGTACAGTTCAATATAGATGAAAGCATGAAACCTACTAATGTTAAGGGGAAAAAGTTACAACAGCCAGCATTAATAATGTTAAAGAAATGAAATTTTATACTGTATTAATAATGTTAAGGTAATAAAGTACAACTGCATTCATAATGTTTAAGAAATAAAGTTCAACCGCAGTCACAATGTTAAGGAAATAAAGTTCAGCTGCATTCAGAAGTGTTAAGAAAATAAAGCTACATCTACATACATTGTGGAATAACAGCTGTCTTGCAACAACTGCATTATCTAAAGTGTTCATCAATAAAGTCTGTTAGATGTATACCAATCACTGTTTCATGTCACCCCTAATAAGGCTGTGTTGTGCAAAATGTGTGTATTTTGGGCTGTTGGTCAAGAAATCGAGTATTGCAAGTCCTGTGAAGTAAGCACAGGTAGAATACCATGAAGTGACTGAAGGTTAGCTGATAAAGAGCTGTTGTGCTAAAGTGTAGATGTAGAGCTGTACTACAAGATATAATGCATTATATTTTTTCTGCACTAAGATCCGAACCTAGAATAGTAATGGTTAAGGTATAATAGTGTGTTTATCTCAGGATTGTCTTGTGTTAACCATTGCATTTCAGCTATATGCATTCCTGAACTTAGTTACGCTGCTGCAGGCAAGTATGAAACTGTAATAGCTGTAGACTGCAAATATACCATCTCAACTATATATGGGTCAGGCAGGCAACCCTGCACTCCGATATGGTCTGTACACATCACACATATTCCCATATACTTTGTGTTAAATGTGTACATCTGTATTCCAAGTATTAATACACAGTTCACCTACAATCTCTGTCATGCATACATCTCATGCATGTGTGTTCAAGTGTCACTGCAGTCTTGTATGAAACTCTGTCTCTATTACCAGATCACAGTTTGTTACCAGGTGAGCTCTAGGCATATATTAGTCAATCAATATTCAGCAGTTGCTCAGTAGCTCAGTTTGATAAACACTAGGTATGTTGTGCATTTTGTTACACACAGACCGGGGTTTGAATCCAGGGACAAGTACTACTAAATATTAATAGAAACTGTTATGTATTGTTAACAGATGTTCTCCCCACAGGGATTACAGGTAAATAAATGGCTGTAGTAGCTGTTCATATGGGTTACTAATTTGTGTGTCCAGATGTACCAGAGTGTTAACAGCATTGCTCAGCAAGGTGATAAGACTGCAGTAAATAAAAAGTCAAGAAGTACAATACTAATACAAGTTATTTAAACAAATAAAACTGTTTAATCTTGGTATAGCTGTATGCCTGGTGTGTCTGTGAATGTCTTCTGATAGTCTAACCCCACGCCTTCCAAGGATGGCATGATAGCCATAAACTGTCTGTACTGTGCACGATACATGTCTCTCAAGTGTCACGCTGTCATGTACTGTGATCACTGTTGCCAAATCCCTGGGGACACAGATTTAACAGCCATTTGATTTATCTCAATAGCACAGTCACACTACATCAGTCCACATTACACCTTGGTAGTCACATATGTCCCCTGACATGCAATCGCCCCCCGTAGTTGTGCACCTGTAGATGTTACAGCATGTCCCATACTGTCCCATGCGGATAGCTTGAGTGGTATGTACGTGCTACAGAAGCTATAGGGTACATGTATACATAAATTAAGGGCAGACCTATAGAGTATATAAGAATTATATTGCAAACAATATAGCCTATACTGGTAGTAATGACATGTATTTCTCTCTCCCATCACCCCTTATCTGCATTATAATTTATTATTCTTATACATTGGGTATGGTTTACTTTTAACATATGTTGTTCTCAAAATGTTATGTTGGGCCTTGTGTTTTATTATTGTTATGTATTACAATGGTTGCATACTAACATACCTTGTTGAATTACCTATGTTGTTGGCCTTATTCCGCAATGTTACATTACTGGGTCATGTTATTTGTTCTGGCATGCTGTTACAACTAACCAAATGTTCTCTTCATTACTAACCTATACACTTTGAAAAACCTCAACACCATAGCTTGACTGGGTAGGCCGGTTCTCGGCGATCTGCCCAGTCTCCTCAGCCAGCCATGGCATCTGGTCTCAGCATATGTGGGACCCAACCTGGAGCTGCCTTCTCCACTGGTCTTGCACCATCTACCAGGCAAAACCACCTCATGGGATGGGGTCCGTTCCCTCCTGGGAGTGGGAGCAGAGAGGGTGTGGTACTCCATCAACAGCTACCAGGGATGGTGCGCAGGATCATCCACCATGGTTTGGATGATTGCCTGCACCAGATTGAGAGTAGACTAGTCAACCCAGAGGTGTAAGCTGGCCTTGGCACCCAGCCCCCAGCACAGCCACCTTCAGGGCTGGGAAGGAGCAGTGATGACTGCCCATGGGTGGGAGCTCAGTCCCACTGCTGCTGTCTGGGGGGACTTGGTTCCCGATTCCAAAACAATCTCCTTGTCCAAGGTGTTTACCCCCTCATGTGGCCTATACTGCCCCTGTCTTGTTTGTTTGCAAATGCTACCTCTCCTACCCAACTTACCTCCTCACATATACCTATATCCCTTCCCCAACATTCCGCTGTCTCCATAAAAAAGTGGGCATCTGTCCCACAAAAAATATCACCCCATACATAGCTCTCCATTTTTCCCCCATCTACACTGCCCACAATCAATCATTACAGCAATTAATCAACAAAGTTATGTCACCCACACCCCTCTCTCTGGGATGTGAGGCTTCAAATTTCAAATTGTCCACAACCTGCACAGCTGTTGCTGTACAAGAAATGGAGAGCTATGGTCCTTTTCCTATAACCATCCTGCACATCCCTATCTGCCTTTCACATTGTTTTTCCCCCTGCTTGCCCCCATTTCACACATTTCTAACACCCCTTTTTTTCTTTTTTTGGAATTAGCATGGGTTTAAGCAGAGCTAAGTGGCATGGTGTGTCACTCTGCATTGTGCAAACCCACTTAAACCCTCTTAAAACTGTTTTATAATCACCTTATATGTTCCTGATACTGTTATACACATTAGCAAAATAATCACCCATACCAAGTCTCGAACCAAAGACTCTGTCAACTACAGCATAGTGCACTAGCCCACCATGCCACTCAGCTCTGGTGAATGGCAGGTGTTTCCATAAACATATCCTGATTTCCAGTGATGCACATCAGCAAAAATAATTACACCTGCCAAGGTCTGAACCTGAGACCCTGTCCACTATTGTATAGTGCATTGGCCCACTAGGCCACTCAGCTCTGAATAGCAGGTGTTTCTATAAACACCTTTCGACCCCTAAACCTGGACCGAAGCACTAAAGGTGATGGTGTCTCCATATTCATAAAGGATATGCCCACTTCCAGACTAGTAGCCCAACATAACGCATCAGAGATACTTCAGATACAACTAACACTGGGTAAAACTGCAATCCAGGTTGTAGCCTGCTATAGATCCCCACCATGTCCCAAGACTCCCATTCCACATTCCTAAACATGCTGGAAAATATTAGGGTACAACCCAATACCCTTATACTGGGAGAATTTAACTACCCCTCCATTAACTGGGAAAATTATTCACATACCAACACACTTGCTCAGCATTTTCTGGAATTCATTAATTCCAATGCCCTGGATCAACTCATTCTTACCCCCACCAGGGGTAGAAACATCCTTGACCTGGTCATTACTAACATGGGTGACCGTTGCTCTACACCAGTAATCAACTCCTCCCTGGTCAGCTCTGACCACAAGCTAATCACCATGGATATCCACATCCCACTCTCACCACCCCCAAAGGAAACCACTGTAAAAAAACTTCTCCAAAGCCAATTTTGGGCTTCTAAAAACAGAGGTGGCTAACTTCACGGCACCCATGCAAATGGAAAATAGGTGCATGACTGCTGAATCATACACCAATGCACTGTATGAGCACATACACAATTGCATGGAATGGGCCACACCAGACAGAACCAAGACACTCTCCTCCAAAAAAGGAAGCCAATCTGGTGGTCCCCCACCATAAACAAACTCTACAACAGAAGGAAAAAATTGTTGCAGAAAAGGGTGAAGTCTCAAGACTGGAAAAACTCCTTTGTTAGCCTCAGCAAAAAAAGCTGACATCCATCATCAAATCCTCTAACACTAGCTATGAAAATAAAATTGCTGCAGATTCTAAAGACAACCACAAGGCATTCTATAGTTATGTCAAGAATCTACATGGTAAGTCTAAGATCTGCTCTGAGTTACAGCACAATGGCAATACATATACAGAACCAACTGATATTGCCAACATATTGGCTGACAGGTTCAGTGCAAAGTTTACCCCCTTTTCACCTCCTAAAGGGCCTATCACAATACCTGAGGAATGCCAAGTCCCTATTATCATGGCTACATAGGTAAAAAACTGCACTGTCCAAAACCAAGAATACAGCTTCCATGGGACCTGATAATAGCCCTGGCTGTGTTCTACATGAATTACAAAGTGAACTGGCACCACATCTGAGTACCCCTATTCAATCACAGCCTCATTTTAGACTTTGTTCCTACTGAATGGTGCACTGCTATGGTCATCCCACTCCACAAAGGGGGAGCGACTACAGACCCTGGGAACTACCGCCCCATTAGCCTGAGAAGTCTGATATGTAAGGCTATGGAGCACATCATCATGGACCTTATAAATAAGGACATAAGGAATCTCCAAACTCTGGACCCCATGCAGTATGGGTTTGTGAAAGGTATATCATGCTTGCTCAAGCTGATAGACTTCTTCAAGTCTGTCACCAGAGCTGTGGATGAGGGCAAGGTAGTTCATACTGCCTACCTAGATCTTGACAAGGCCTTCGACACCATCCCTCACTCAGGAATCATAGATAGACTCATTAAACTAGGCATAAACCCCTATGTAATAAGATTGATTGCCAACTGGCTCACTGATAGAACCCACACTGTGAAAGTAGCAGACTCCAAATCTGACTACCGACCAGTTACAAGTAGTGTCCCACAGGGATCAGTCCTAGGTCCTCTCCTGTTTGGCATCTACTTCTCTGAAGTTCAAGCCAACACAAAGGGACTCTAGCTGACCAAGTTCACAGATGATTGCAAACTGGGAGCCATTACTGATTCTCCAACTGATGTAGACATTCTACAAAAAGGCCTCACTGACACCAGTGACTGGTGCCAGAACCATGGCCTTAAGCTCAATGCCAAAAAGTGCATTGTCATTCCCTTTGGGAAAAATTCAGTGCCCATGAACTACCACATAGGCAGTAGTTCACTAAACACTGAAGGTGTGATAAGAGACCTGGGGACAGAGGTTGACAGCAACCTCTCCTTTGATAACCACATTGCCATTGTAGTCAGAAAGTCCTTCTATGTGGCACATCTCATTACAAAAGGTTTCTCATCCAGGAAGAAAGAGGTCATAATCCCTCTCAACTCGTCCCTCATTATACCTATTATAGAATACAATGCCCCATTTGGTATGTACCTCACTAGACACCTACAACAACTGGAAAGGCCACAAAAATACCCCACTAAGAGGATCTTAGGCCTTAGACACATGCCCTATACAGACAGACTCAAAAAACTCCAGCTATACTCTGTCTCTTATCACATACTTAGAGGTGATCTCTGCTTGACCTACAAAGCCATGTCTGACCCAGAGCTGCCAGATATGCTACACCTAAAGAAATCCCAATCCCTCCATGCCACATGCTCCAGGGACTTTAACCTCATTACCACAATAAACAGAACATGCTGGAGGGACAGGTTTCCTAACCCAGAGACTTCCCATACTCTGAAACAAACTTCCCATTCACGTCAAGCAGAGCACTTCAGTGGCCCTCTTTAAGAGAAATCTTGACAAGTGGGTGGGCAATAGGAAGTTCATCCCATGGATCACTTCAATGGCCTTGCTTGACAGCAGCACTGGGAACTAACTTTGGGTGGCATGATGCCAGGGAATCTTCTTGGACTAGGCTTATATAGGCTCCAGGGCTGTTGGCCTAGTACACGGCTATGAACATATCCTGATTGGAGTGACACACTACTTTTATATATAATGGGATAAATGACAGCATACTTGGAACTTGTGATGCAGACACCAAACCATTACACAACCAAATACATGTTGATGGATGCATGTGAGGCCTACGATATCAGGTAGAGCTGACAACTGCACAGACTGTTGCAGAGTGTCCACACTTCTGCCACCTTCTTTTGGCATGATTGTCACAAAACCTATTTTGCGTGCTGAAGTACTGGCTAGTCAGTGCAGATTGAGATTACAAAATCCTGACAGAGAGTTCATTGTCACACGTCATATCCATCCAAACATACATGCTCATGCAAATCCTGTGTAACACACTGTATGCATGCACATATGTCTTACAAATACACCTGCTATAATATTGTCTCAGTAGCTCTATTTGTTGCATTCCTAGCATGCTTTACATTTTGACACTCACAGTCTTGGCTTCCATTCCAGTCTGTTGCACATCACATACATGCTTGCCAATACAACAACTAAATAACTGAGCCCTGCAATTTCCAGCAGAAGTGGTTGCTGCTACTGCAGTCACTACCACCCATATTAGCACATCAAAGACCTGTAGGTTGGGATACACATTTCACAGATATGTATAGGTGTCCTAAATGTCACCTACCAGTCTTTGGATGGCACTTTTACATAACATATGTACCAGAGGCACATGCCTCACTTAGACTGTTATGGGTACCCTCACCCTGGCTGTGCTGTGACAACAGAGCTGAGTGATACCTCACTGACATATACAGCTTGCTGTCCCCTAATATGTTCACAATACCCAGTATGCCTCCTGGGCAGAATGCAGTGGCTGCAGCCTGCAACATATGCATCAGTATGTTCGGCTACCTGCTACAGACCTACCATACCTCCCAAACACCAAGAAGAGGGAATCCACACAACACCCATACATAAAGGGGTGGGAGAGGAATGGTCAAGTGACAGAGACATAAAACTGTGAACATACCACATAAATCCAAACAGTGGACAGTATTTCTACCTACCATCTGTAATACTGTAGTCCCCACACCTCGATAGTGTCCTTCTCACAGGCCAGGAAAAGGGCCAAGGCCTACATAAAAGCCTGAAATATAGCACTGTGTTGCCATGCCATTGGCTAATGAAAATGCAACTCAGCTGTTCTGGATGCAATTAGCAAGTGTGAGCCACAGAGTGGTGCACAGGCAATCACCTGTTTATGAGCATTACCTACAAAAGGCAAGCTGCGGCCTATGGTAAACAGGTCTGTGACTTTGTTTATGAAGATAGACTGCACTATCCTAGCATTATACCACAGGATTTCTGCACATAAAGGAGTACAACACTATACCAGGTATGTAATAGAATTCCCCATGTAATGGGATGCAGATAGGAGGATGCAGTCATGGGAAATAGGGATGACAATACTAGGTCTGTAGTACATATCGTGGAATGACATGTTGCAGCTGTCCACCACCTACAGGCTTCCCTTTTGGCTCTGTCTGCTGTGACATAGATCACAACTCTGGCCCCTGAGTCCCCCCAACAATGGTCAGCTCATGTGTGAATGCTACTGGATTGTTTATTAGACAATAGTGACAGTAAGTACTGTTGGATAGAGCTGGCATATCACATGATGTACTGTCAGTCTGCTTCCCTCAGTCTGTGAATGTCACACAGGCATAATTCAAACACAGTCCAGGTGTCCCTGACTGTTACTGACATACTCTGGATAGGTCACTCTGTACTCCACACCTGTATCTCATTCTCTGAGAGCTATGGCTAGCATACCTGTTGACCTCCTACAGCAGGACAACAAGTTATAGCCAGTAGTAGTGGTTGGATACAGGCTCTGTCTTAGCAACAGAGTGTAGCTATTGAGCATGCAATGTAAGTGAATGAATACAGTACCAGATATTAATGTACCACAACTGTTTTCTGAGGTGTCTGGAGTGTGACAGCCAGGTTCCCCACAGTCTGGAAATAACCATTACATATTGTCCAACTGTTTTCCAGACATCCACTTTTGTCTGGCAGAGGGTCCACATATATCAGGCACATGCACATATTCTGCAAACATCTGTGTACTGCGGATATCAGGCACCTACCAGGAGGATATCCTACAGCACAATTTCAGTGCTGTCTGTAATTGTGTTGCACACATGTTGCTGGACTATCCCCATACACCTGTAGTACCACCCACCTATTTGTCGAATGGTGGCTGTATGACATAGTACTGGAACATTGCCCATAGGGGACACACCACAGTAGATGGCAGTGATGAGTGTGGACACATAACAACACAGTCCATCACAGCAGACAGGGCCATAACTGGTATACCTAGGATCATACAAGGTTACTAGGCTACTGGCCCTGAGGCCCTCATAAGTCTAGCCCAGTGTTTAGCCCATGTGTATGAAATTCAGCACCCAATGCTTCAGTCCAGCAGGGACACAGGTGGTATCCCAAGGGTGTATGTTCTATTAACTATCCAGTTATCCAGGTTTTTCTTGAAAAGATGTAAAGAAGTACTCTGCCTGATGTGGACAGGGTGTCCATTCCACAGGTGGGTGAGTGTGTGGGACACACATCTGACCCACCAACAAGTCTTGTTGATGTCACAGACCAGGTTGAGGGCATGTATGTGGGTTAATAGAGTGGACCTACCTTGACTTGCAGTTGTGCAGCAGTCCCAACAAGTGGGAGTCTGTGATCACCTTGTATGCCAGACAGAGGTCACCTCTGAGGACTCTATATGAAACTGGGTAGAGGAATGGGCTTATAGCCTATCTGTGTATGGTAGCTGTTTGAGGCCCTGGTATTTCATCATGAGGAACCTCTGTGATCTCCCCAGCTGCTGCATGTGCTTTGTGAGATACATGATGGAAGGGGCATTATACTCAATAATGGGCCTTATTGGGGGGATTACAGGGATGTTATGAACCCCATGTCCCTAGATGACAAACCCTTACATATGAGGTGGGCCATGTAGAAGTCTTTCCTTACAACAGAAGCAACATGGTGGTCAAATGTCATGTTGCCATCAACCTGTGCGCACAAATCACTCTCAATGGACTGCATGCTTAGGCTGTTGTTAGCACTGTGATAATATATGGGGACATCACTCTCTCCAAAGAGGATGACACTGCATTTCATGGTATGCAGCCTGAGGCCATGTTTCTGACACCAGTCATGTGTCTACATGAGACCTTCTTGGCGGATGTCCACATCACTAGGGAATCTAGTGACAGTACCCAGCATGCATTCTTCTGCATACATGGTTGGCCATAGCCCACTATTTGTGCCCTGCACCTCATAAGGGTAAATCAGACATAACAGAGGCCCAAACAAAGAACAGTGAGTTACGCCACTAGTTATGGGTTTATCACTTGAGGTAGCTTTCCCTATGTGGACTAGGTGGGTTCTGTCAGTGTACCAGTGTGCTACCCATCTGATAATATATAAACCGATGCCTAGTTGGGACAGTATATCTATTATGTGCAAGTGGGGAATACTGGCAAAGTCTTTGGCCAGGTCAAGGTAGGTAGTGTGCACTGTCTCCCCCTCATCCATGGCTTTGGTGATTGTGTCATAGAGGTCAACCATATGTAACAGGCATAATCCCCCCTTGACAAAGCCTAACGGTGCATGATCGAGTGTGTGGACGGCATCAATGTCCTTGTTAATGAGATTCATTATAAACTGTTCCATGGCTTTGCAGATCAACCTAGTTAGGCTGATGGGTCTATAATGTGCCAGATTGGTGGATGCCCCACCTTAGTGTAAAGGGGTGACAGTGGTTGTCCTCCACTCAGCTGGGACAAAGGCAGTATACAGGCTTTGGTTGAATACAGTGCCTTCTGGTGCTGCAAGGTCATGCTTAGGGTCATGTAAGATGCATCCTGTGATGTGCTCGGCTCCCATGGCAGCTGTATACCATGAGTATGAGATGGTACTGATGACCTGTTCCCTACATATAAGGGGAAGGGGGCAGGTACTGAGGATGTCCTGATGTACTGATGGGGGGACAGGGGGTGAAGCTTACAATGACTCTGTCAGGCACCAAGTATGCTATACCTACAGCACTTCTATATCTGGTTTCCTTGACCACCACTACTGAGCAGATCTGAATGCTTCTTTTCATGTTGCAGAGATATGTGAAGGAGATATGATTGTCTGTAGTGGATGTCACCAATGTGGGCTCAGGGTTTGCTTTGCAGGATTCCAGTAGTGCTCTTATTTGCTTGTGCATGCTAAAGAGACATTACTTCAAATTGGGCACCTGCACCTTCTTTGTCTCGGACAACAGTATGTCATCCTTGTTATAGACACTATTTATTGCAGATGTCCACCACACAGGTTTACGTATCCTTGTAGAGGATGATGCAGTCCTGTCGGGTATTCCTGACTCCATGCATGTATACAAATGTACTGATAGCGCTTTTGTGCATTTTTGGATATTGGTGCCAGTTCCTACAGAGGGGCTGGGGGCTATGAAGCTGTTTATACCATCTCTCAGAAGGCTGTATTCAACTATAGAGTTGTTTGTATGTCTGACCCTAGCTAGAATGGTAGTGTGGGAGATGGTGACTGCAAACATGACCGCTTTATTGGTGGTTTGACCATGGAGGATGATACTGTAGGGATGCTTCAGTGGTTACCCATTTTGTTTAATATCAACTCCAACAGACCTTCACCTCATGTGGGGGTAGCACCTAGCTCAGTATGGAAAACCTATGACACGTGTGTCAAAGGTGACACACCACAACATTTTGTTTGACACACCAGTGTTCACCAACACCCAAGTTACCAAAGAAATTGAATGAACAAAAATACAAGAAATATGTGACTCTTCACTTATTTATCAAAACCCAGCAACAAAAAGTCATTAATTGATGTTAATCAAATCAAATGGAATATGTACCATATTTTCTTTCAGTTCAATTAAAAATTACTATTAAAAGTAGGGTAATTTTCTGGTGTACTATTTTAAGCTCAATCATCAGTGCACATATTGTTTTCTGTATTGTAAGTCACTGATTTTTCTTTTACTTTTTAATACATAGCAGTACACATGATTGGACTGTATTTTTTAAATAAAAGACTATGTAAAGAATTGTTTCTCTTTTGTTGGGGGGATGACATGCCAGCAGAGTCAAGACAGGCATTTTCCAAAATTTTGAAATGCCGAGCACAAAAGATTCGCCATTACTGACCTAGCTGCTCCAAGGTGTTTACATTTCCACTATTGATGGATCTCTGGGCATTTGTATGCTGGTATGAGTACGTCCTCCAATGTATGTTTGGGTAGTTAAAGTCACCCAGGATCAGGGTACAGACCTGAATCCTGATAGAGTTGATCAGGTCCATATAGGCAGAATGGGCTTCCTGGTCACATGTAGGGGTCGGTAGCTACCTATGCTTTGAATAGGTATCTTTGCAATGGTTAACTTCCTCTGCAGTGTCCCCTGTGTGTCTTACTGTTTGAACAGCCTGGAGGTGTTGTATGTCTTGAACCACATCAAAGAAAGACAAGGAAATTCACTGACAGGATGTACAGTTCTTTATTACATCCGTTCTGGTACCGTAGCTTCTCGCCTTCTGTTGGAACATTTTCAAATTCCAAATATGTCCCTTTAAATACCAATCCTAACCAAAAATAAATCAATTAAACTTTCCCAATTACATTAATTACATCCTTAAGTGAATGCTTCACCACAAAGCCAGTTTTATTTTTAAATGCAAACACACTGAAAATGAATGCTATTCATCCTATGAACAATGCCCCTGTTAAATACAAATTCATTCATAACAATCTATACATACAACTGTAATACTTTAATTATACAGATACATTTCTCCCTATATATATATATATATATATATATATATATATATATATATATATATATATATATACATACAAAAATATACATCCATATATTATATCAAATGTTTTCACATTAAATTGAATGCATTCAGTATAAATACATCAAATATTAATTCAAGCACTAAATGCAAATTCCTAACAAAAAATGTTATACATTCTTTTAAACTTGATTTTATAACCTTTATTAATTGTTATCCATATGTATTACTAAGCTGTCTTAAATATTTAAATTATTTTCCAAATTCATTCCCTGGGGATATAAAGTATGAAAATTAATAATCATGCAACTTTCCAGTCTGTTCAACTGATTTTCAAAATTACCACCTAAAGACATAGCAAGAATGCTAAAAAAAAAATTATTTTCCAACCCTTTGTGTTTTGGCAAGAAGTGCATGGCTACTGGACTTTCAGGTTTTTTTCCTTCTCACTTCCCCAAAATGTTCCATAATACGCACTTTAACCTTCTGTGTGGTTTGACCAATATACCAAAAAATAGGGTCACAGTTACATCCTATGATATAAATTACTCCACAACTATCACAGTTATAGTATTCATTAGCCCTAGCCTTTTCAGTGTGTTTGCATTTTTTTAAAAAAATGACTTTGTGGTGAAGCATTCACTTAAGGATGTAATTAATGTAATTGGGAAAGTTTAACTGATTTATTGCTGGTTAGGATTGGTATATAAAGAGACATATTTGGAATTTGAAAATGGTCCAACAGAAGGTGAGAAGCCAAGGTATCAGAACAGATGTAATAAAGAACTGTATGTCCTGCCAGTGGATTTCCTTGTCTTTCTTTGATGTGGCTTGAGAAGCTGTTTTTTTATGTTTTTGTGAAGGTGTGTATGTCTTTCATATATAGTGAAACCCTACGTCCCATGGCTTTACTGCCCACACTTTTGTGTATGACTGTATGATAGGATGGCTGACCATGTAAGGCAGGGGTGCTCTCTGCAGCTTTGAACCATGTGTCTGTGACTACACAGATGTCAGTATTTCCCAGGGTTAAGACTGCTTGCAATGAGTACAGATTCATGTTTATACTCCTAGCATTTAGCAGCATGGCCTTCAATTTGTGATGTGCTGACAGTTGTATGTTGGTAGCGTTAACCACACCACTTTTCCTAATAAAGGCACTATGGGGGTGGCAAGAACCATTGCCAGATGCCTGAAAGGCAGTTGAGACAGATGGAGGCCTTCTCCATCAATGCATCAGGGTCGGTTGATCCTATCATCCCAGGCTATCAGGTACTGGATTCTCCTGGAATGGCACCTGAAACCAAACCAATTGTTAAGGTCAATCATTTCCTGATTGTATTGTGGCATCATTCTGGGTGACAGCAGAATGCTGCATAAGGCTAGGGACATACCTGCCTGGGACATATAATCAGTGTGCTCAATCATGTCTCACTGCATATAGTGCAGGGAGGTACGTCTCAGGTCAGACATGCCAACATGGACTGTGACAGATTCATAACAGCACCTGTTCTTGAGAGACAGCAGTGCATATGTGATATGGCAGATTCTGGCACTTGACAGACAAGTAACTGTGACCTTCCCCATATACAGCTTGGTGAGAGGCGTATTTGTGTGTCTCACAATGGAGTCTCTTATGATTAATATGTTTGACTAATGGTGACGGCTTTGTGGCTGTGGGTCACAGGTGTGTGGGTATACATTGTATGTGCTGTGGAGGGCTGTGGAGTTCACATGTGTCTTTGCCTCAGAGGTATCCTTTGTTTGTGGATGTGGATGTTGAGGACCTCTGAATATGTGGGTGTGTATTGTGTAGATGTGGGTGGTGTGTGAGGTGTACTGATTGTGTTGACAACCTGTTCAGTGCCAGATATGTGGGCATGAGAGGGAGACAGCATACACTGTAGGTTCCTAATGTCATTGCATCACTCACAAATTGTGTTCCTTGGCGGTGTTTGTAGATGGTTGTCCATGTACATGAGGCAGTTGCTACACTGTGCCAGGATGCCCATATCAACCAGACTGGCAGGGGAAATTGTAGGACATTGTTAAGCCATATTTTCCTGAATCTGAGGGAGGAAGGCCAAGGAGACCTAAGGGGTGGGTCTACAGCCCAGGTGTTTAAAACAAAAGTAGGAGGCTGACACTAGTGCATATAATATAGACAGGCTATAAACAAGCAGCAATAGGTGCAACCGTAAAGATGCAGTTGAACACCTTAGAGAACATGCAGCAAGTAGCAGGAAACAGCAAGACCAGGTGGGTAACGCATGATGTATTGCCACTATGTTGCTGATAGCCACATACATACTGTGGTGATAGATGGCAGGGTATGATGTGGTAGTTAACGGAGGATAGTGATGGCAAATGTGGATGTGCAAGGTGTGCACATAATGGCGAGCAATGTATGTGGTCCTGTGATGTGTTGCCCTCTTCTTGTTTTTCAGGAGTGATGTACAGATGTAAGAACCCCACCATTTTCAGCAGCAAAGAATGAGGCCATAGTTGACAGACTGAGACTCCATCACCAGATTCTGTTGTTGAGGAGTCGTCATAATCAGCAACAATACGCTGCACTCTGGGCAGACTTCGTGGCATCTGTTAATTACGTTGGGCTACAGGAAAGGAGCTATGAGCAGGTCTGACACCAGGCCACAGATATGATAAATAATGCACAGCAAAGGGCTGCAGCTGTGGCCAGGGACTGTGCTGGTAGCAGTGGAGGGGCCTGCAACACAACAACCACTCTTGGCCACAGAGGAGTTCCTGGTAAACCTAGGTTCAACCACCAGCTCACAAAGATCCATCACCCCATATGTCATGGAGATGGGTGGCACAGCTTCCACAGCAGAGGAGCATCCAGGTAAGCCTCCTACGGTCATCATTTTAATACTGTAGCAGTCATAGTGACAGCCTCTGCATATCTGTACACAGATGTCAAGTCAATGTGCATGGGGGGTTGTAATGCATACATGTGCACACATATTGTGAATGTCAGCAATGTGGGCAGTATCACAATTCACACTATGCATGTTGATATATGCACATATTATTCTGTACCAATGTGACATTTGTGTCTGCTGACGATACCTCTACCCCACAATTCCATAGGTACCTCTGGTGTGACTGGAGTCCAACATCCTGTAGCCAGTGAGTGTGAAACTGTTTTGTTATGGCTCATCTATACCCTAGGCATGTTAAGGGCTGCCAGTTTGCCATGGACACAACTGTGAAGCTTAGCCATATTGCAATACTTGTATGTTCAGTTGTGGAGGGGTTCACTGCAGTGCATTGCATTGGTAATCACAGTAGCATATTTGCAAGAGCTGTAACATATTTGCACATATTTTTGTGAAGGTCTAGGCAGTCTGCTATAAAGGGGGGCATTAGTATGGTGAAAACAGGTGCACTGTGTTTTAGGTGAAGGTCCATCACATACACTGACATGTTGCTTATCTCACAGGTGTATAGTACTGACAGCATTAACTGGATGTAGCTGCACTTCATGTTGTTAAGGGCCTGTCTTGTCTGTGTCTGTTGTGGTCTGCTTCTGTGTTGTGTATGGGAATCAGTAATAAGGTGTGGTATGTAGAACGCATTTGTGGCAACTCACGTGTGTGTGTGTGTGTGTGTGTGTGTGTGTGTGTGTGTGTGTGTGTGTGTGTGTGTGTGTGTGTGTGTGTGTGTGTGTGTGTGTGTGTGTGTGTGTCTGGAGGAGTGCTGGTCAGCTGTGCCATGGAGAGGAGCTGTGTGTGTCTAGTGATGACCTGCATGTGTAAGTGTGTGCACGTACACAGTTGCGCCATATGCTAGCCTTACATGAGGGTATGTTGGACAGCTGTGGACTGTACATGGCAGAATGTACAGTTCACCATCTCTGGCCATGAACATGGGAACTGGCTCTGCCAGGAGTGGCACACACACACACACACACACACACACACACACACACACACACACACACACACACATACACAATGTCAACTGTGTGGCACAGCCTAGGCCTTTGGCAACTCCACACCACTCCCTGTGCATGTGATGATACCTGTGCCACATCCCTGTCATCCATGCCATCGATACAGGGACACGCAAATATGTGTCTTATGTACAGGGTGATTATAGTACAGTTAATGACAGTTTGTAGTGCAGTAGTGTTATGACCTGTAAGGTGCTGTCTGCTGGCATGTATCATGAGTACACATCAAAGTGAATGTACCTTTGTTCCATGATACTGCATTGCTGCTATTATTGCTGACTTACTATTGCCTTCCAGACCCTTTTCTTGGGGTTGGAATGGTGGCCTAATGGTTAAGGTGTTTGCCTTAGAAACACAAGGTGCAGGTTTGAGTCTCACAAGGGATAATTGGCTAGGCTTAAAATGGCTCGCAGGGGTAGTTAGCTTAGTACTAACCTATGAACCTATGAACCTATGTTTCTGTTCCAGATGTCTGTGTGTGGCAATGCAGATATGTGACTTTGGCAGGGTATGGTTGTATATGTGCATGGTTACCTAAGTGCGTATGTGTAGAACAGTGTGTTAGCCACAATGTGGCAGACAGCATAATCTTGCATGCATGCATACCCCTTGTCACAGCATGCGATTCTTGATACATGTCACCTGGGAGTTTAGTAGGATCATTGGTTCATAGGACCATAGAAAGTTATTAGCATAATGGCCCTGGGTCCATTAGTTTATCCCCAACAGAATCATCAGTCACCACCTGTTGCCCCTGTCATTGAGTGACAAAGGTGGGACCCTTGGGACAGATTTGAGGTTTCCCATCCAATCATTATGGTTGTGCTTGAAGAGAGTCTGTATGGTACTCTGTTTGATGTGTACGGGAAGTGCATTCCTGAGACAGGCAGCCTCTGGGAGACAAACCTGTCTCTCCAGCAGGTTGTGTTGATGCGCATATAAGATTTAGGCCTGTTGTGCTGGTAATGCGTGAGGAGTTAGACTCACATATATGGGGCAGCTGTTGAAGGCCAGGGTCCAACATTGCCTTGTAGGCATGACACAGCCCACCTCTAGGCAACCTGTCCAGTACCAAGTGGAGCACTACTGATTCGAGCCTGTCTGCATGGGGCAGGTGTTGGAGGCCATGGCTTACCTTTGTGAGTATTGCCATGGCCTTTCCAGTTGGTGTAGATGTCTGAATAGGTACATACTAAACAGGATATTGTATTAAATTATTGGTCTACTGGCTGAGGACTATACAGAGGTAATGACTACTTTTTTTCTGGATGCAATCCCTTTACCTATGAGGTGAACCATGTACAAGGCTTTTCTGACCACTGCCACTACATGATGGTTGAATGTGACATTGTTATCAACCTGAGTACCCAGGTCTCTTAACACAGGTTGTGTATTTAGGGGGTCTCCATTGCCATGGCAAACAGTGGGGCTGTGTTCTTGACAAATGGTATGATAGTACAGTTTTCTGCATTTAGCTTGAGGCCAGGACCTTGACACCAATCCGTACTTGATGTAAGACCCTGCTGCAGTGTGTTACCATCATTTGGTGAGTCAATGATAGACAGCAAACAGCTTACAGTCACCACAGCCTTGGTCAGTACTTACAAATATGGGTGGTGGTGGTTAGCATTCATCCCTAGATACATGTGGGTTATTTAGGGGTAGCAGCTACTCACAGGGCCTCAACATGTATACATATTGCACACACATAGGCAAGACAGACTAGGGATGCCACCTTATCAAATGGCCAATGTGGGGCACTTCTTGTAGTATCATGAGAGTTGTCAGGTCAAATCATACCCACGGTAAGTGCAAAGGACAGGAATTCTCCTTTTTTGTCAATATGGCAACTTATTTTGTAGTATTTGCCTAGATTATGCTATTTCTCATAACATTAAGGTGTTTCTGATGTAAAATGCCTGTTTTATGCAACTATTACACAAATGTAGGGCATGTTTGTTGTCCTACACTCTTGGGACATATGTATTGTTTTAGTTTCACAGGATACACCCTGGCCAAACATGGATTGCAACCTGCACAGTGGACAGGTGGTGGCCCTAACACATTCACACTGTGGCAAGGGGATATACGGACAACACACACACACACACACACACACACACACACACACACACACACACACACACACACACACACAGAGTCACTCATGAATTGCCCTTGTTGAGAGTATAACTCCTACCTGTCTAGTTGTACATACTATTGCACTACATACATATCGCATGCTCCACTGAGCTTACATGTTTTTGCAGTGTCTGCCACTACTATTCAGGTGGATGACATCTGCAGGCACTGTAAAGGTTGCCACTGGGGGGGTTAACAGGATTGCACAGGCCCTTAAAATGGTATAACTGTTGCACACACACACATAGGCAAGACAGCCACACTGCTGCAAGGGGATATGCATACCCACACATATTCTCACAGAGTCACCAGTTTTGTGATTAGAACCTCTACCTATCTAGTTATATACACTATAATACTAGTCATTGGTGACTCCATAGTCAGACACACTGACGTCCCGCTCACCAGACTGAGTAAGGAGAAGGTCACAGTAAGCTGCCTGTCGGGCGCTAGAATCCGCCACATAACGCAAGCACTCAGGTCTCTCAACAGCAGGTACAAATATGATTCAGTCATTGTCCACGCTGGTGTAAACGACCTGAGACGTACCTCCTTGGACTACATGAAAAGAGACATTGAGGAGCTCTCTGATTATGTAGCCCAGACAGGTATGACCCTGACCTTGAGCAGTATCCTACCTTCACCAAGAATGATGCCACAATACAGAGATAAGATGATCAGCTTTAACAATTGGCTTAAACACTGGTGTCATTCAAAGGGGATCCAGTGTCTGTCTGCCTGGGATGACATGCTGGACAAGCCACGCTGCCAAGGGCGGCTTGCACCTGTCACCCTGGGATTCGGATATTGGCAAAGGCTCTTGCCACCCCATAGTGCCTTTTAGGCAAGGCTCAAATTCTAAACCTACCACCCTAGAACACAAAAAGGAAAAAACTAAGGGTAATGCTGCTCAATGCCAGAAGTCTAAATCTCAAAATGCACGCCTTCGAGGCCCTTCTCAGTATGGAGAACATCGATGTCTGTGCTGTGACAGAAACCTGGTTCAAGGCTCCTGAGAGCACCCCAGCGCTATCAGGTTTTACCTCATATCATGCGTTCCGGCCCCAAAATCTGGACAATACCAAGAAAGGATTGGAGTATCGATATTCATCAAGGACACCCACACCTCAAGACTGGTGGCAACGCGCGATGCATCGGAGACCATCCAGGTGCAATTAACCATAGGCAAGACTGCTCTGCAAATTGTAGCATGTTACAGGTCACCCTCACAAACTCAGGAACCTCACATGGCCTTCCTGAAAACACTAGAGGGGATAAATGTATCACCAAACACCATCATACTAGGTGACTTCAATTACCCTAATATAGACTGGGAACACTACTCAAGCCCAAACACCCTAGCCCAAAAGTTCCTGGAATTCATAAACTCAAATGCCATGGAACAACTAGTCACCATCCCCACAAGAGGAGATAACATACTTGATCTCATCATCACGAACATGGGAGCACAATGTTCAACACGGAGGTGTACCCTCACTGGTGAAATCAGACCACAAACTAATCTCGCTGGAGGTCCTCATCCCACCCCACCTGAAATAAAAAGACCACAGTAAAGAACTTCTCAAAAGCCGACTTCACACTTCTAAAGACTAGTGTGGTCTCCTTTAAGGCCCCTGAGCGGCGGAAAACAGTACTCAAGCCGCTGAATCACTTACAAATGCCTTCTACCAGCACCTGCAGGACTGCATGGATAAGGCAATCCCAAGCAAAACAAAGACTCTTTGTACCAAAGGCAAGCGTCCAGTCTGGTGGACCCCAGCCATAAACAAACTCTACAACAAAAGGAGGAAGCTACTACAAGATAGAGCACAATCCTTAAAAGGTAAGACACCCTTGATCACTATAAGTAAAAACTAAGAGCTCTCATAAAATCATCCAAAGCAAATTTCGAGAGAAAAATAGCTAAAGACTCAAAAGACAATCATAAGGCCTTCTTTAGCTATGTTAGAAACCTGGGAGGAAACTCCCAGATATGCTCAGAGCTAGTTCAAAATGATGTGAAGATTACTGATCCTACAGACATTGCCAACATACTGGCTGACAGGTTCAGTGCAAACTTCTCCCTCCCCAAAGGAGAGATATCTATACCAAACGATTGCAGCCCCCAAACATCTCCAGCCCAAGTGAGAACTGCTCTCTCCAAAGCAAAAACACAGCATCCATGGGACCTGATGGTGTCCCCGGCTGTGTGCTCCATGAACTCAATGAGGAATTAAACCCACAGCTAGGACAGCTGTTTAATCAAAGTCTTACCTCTGGATACATGCCAGGAGTGGCGCACTGCAACTGTGGTACCACTTCACAAAGGCGGTGCCTCCACCGACCCTGGAAATTACCGCCCATTAGCTTGACAAGCCTTATCTGCAAAGCCATGGAGAGGATCATAATGGACCTCATAAATAAAGACATAGGAATTTGCAGACTTTGGATCCAACCCAGTTTGGCTTTGTCAAAGGCAGATCATGCCTTTTAAACTTGGTTGACTTTTTGAAACAGTCACCAAAGCCATTGATGAGGGAAAGGCAGTCCATACAGCCTACCTCGATCTGGCTAAGGCCTTGATACAATACCCCATTCGGGTATCATTGAAAAACTCATCAGCTTAAATGTCAACCCATACATCACAAGATGGGTTGCAAACTGGCTGAGTGACAGAACCCACAGGGTCAGAGCTGCTGGCGCCATGTCAGACTCAAAGCCTGTCACAAGTGGTGTCCCACAGGGCTCAGTCCTGGGCCCACTCTTGTTTGGCATCTACTTTTCCGAAGTACAAGCAAACACAGGAGGGTTATGGCTGACAAAGTTTGCAGATGACTGCAAACTGGGCGCCATAATAGAAAACACATCTGACACAGATATCCTTCAGAAGGGTCTCACAGAAACGGATAACTGGTGCCAGAGCCACGGCCTAAAGTTAAATGCCAAAATATGCATAGTCATACCCTTCGGGAAAAACAAGGTTACCCCTAGCTACCAAATAGGTGGCAATCCACTGAGCACAGAAGAAGTTATCAGGGACCTGGGGACCCAGGTTGATAGTAGTCTGTCATTCGACACCCATGTAGCTAAAGTAGTTAGGAAGACCTTCTACATTGCCCACCTTATCATGAAGGGATTCTCATCTAGATCAAGGGAGGTCATAGTCTCCCTTTACTCATCACTCATCAGACCAATGATTGAGTACAATGCCCCATTCGGAATGTATCTGACCCGACACTTGCAGCAGCTGGAGGCCACAAAAGTTCCTCACCAAAAGGATAAAGGGTCTCAAAAATCTGTCCTATGCTGCCCGACTGAAAGAACTCCAGCTCTATTCAGTAAACACCGCTTGCTCAGAGGTGACCTTTGCCTAACATACAAGGCCATGTCAAACCCAGATTTGATGAATATGCTTCACCTCAAAAAATCTAGATCCATCAGAGCCACAAGGCGGGAGACTTAAACCTTGACACGGCTATTAATAGGACGTGCTGGAGGGATAGATTCATCACCCAAAGACTCCCTATGCTGTGGAACAAAATCCCGGTACATGTGAGGCAGAGCACCTCGCTGGCCTTGTTCAAGAGAAATCTTGACCAATGGATGGGAGATCGCAGATATACCCCAGGGATTACCTCAGTGTCACTGCTCGACAGAGGCACAGCAAAATAATGGGTATAGTTCCCCATACTAAAGGGGTGGCGTAAGCCACAAAACGATGGACTAGGCTTGTAAATGCCCTCGGGCAGATAGCCTAGTATGAACCTATGAACCTATGAACCTATGTACTTATCCCATGCGCTATGGAGCTATTGTGTTTAGAGAGTGTCTAAATGTGCTTCTAAGATGGATGACATTAGCAGACCCTGTAAAGTAAGTCAATGGGGGGATTAACAGGTAGACACAGGCCTTAAATGGATTGATATTGTACACACTGCTGTAAGGGGATATACTTACACACATTCACTGAATTACCATTCCTGAGAGTAGAACCCCTACCTATCTAGTTGTATATACTATAGTGCTATGTACTTATTGCATGCGCCACAGAGCTTATATGTATAGAGAGTATCTAACTGTCCTTCTAAGGTGGATGACATCAGCAGGCCCTGTAAAGTAAGCCAATGTGGGGTTAACAGGTAGGCACAGGCCTTAAAATGTATTGGCATTGCACACACATAGGCAAGACATGCACACTGCTGCAAGGGGATATACTTACACACACTCAGTTACTTGCCATTGCTGGGATTAGACACACTCCCCATCTAGTTGTATGTACTTATCGCATGCACCACGGAGCGCATGCATTTGGAGAGTGTCTGCCACTGCTGTTGGGGTGGATGACATCAGCAGCTGTTGACAGGGAGGCCACTGTTGTGAAGGACACTGGTCACAGCCCATAAAATGAGTTATCATTGCACAGACATAAGCCTGTTGGGCATGTGTACACTGCTATATGTGGAATACCTACATAAACACACACAGGGTGGCTGACATGAGATTAGAACACCTGCCTACCTACTATTACACATTACAGCTCACTGTACTAATGGCACGTGCCACTGTTTACAATTGGTGTACAAATGGTGGCAGCAATACATCACTCTATGCCTTTCTGTGTGTCTCCCCCCATCTCTCTATATAAGATATATGTATGTTACATATATATAAATATATATATATATATATATATATATATATATATATATATATATGTATATAAAAACTCTACAGATCCATCTATATCTTATATGTGCCACATACTGAGAGATAAGGGCAGTCATGTCTGATGGGGATAGGGAGAGACAGTTAGGTATACACAGCTGTCTCTATGCATAGAGATATATGGACATCTCACTTCTATAGTCAGATGTGGCTTCAGACATGGGCTAACATTAGCTAAGTGTAGGAGCATGGCCAGTGTGACCATCGGTACTTACAAGGGAACTTCAGGTCAGACCTAGCTGTACTCCAGTCTGGGATTTTGTGTGCTACAGCCAATAGGATGCTGCACCTGATTACACAGTCCAGTACCTCCCTGATATGATGTCCAGGGGATTTCATGGCTGTGTGCTGTCCATGATCTCTGACTCATATCTAGGGTGTGTACTGAGTGTATTAGACTGAACAGGGTTTTGCATCATATGTCTGGTACATTTACATAGCAATGTGATTTTCTGGTACATCAGTGGCAGATCATTATAGACTGACATGAGGAACCACTGACAGACTTTTGGGTTACTGACTCCATACACTGCCGGAAACCCATGCTACTGCACGAACTGTTATATTCTGCACCTTCTACATTTATCTGGCCAGTAGTTTCTCCTTCTTCTTATATGTGGCCTTTGTCCTGCCCTGTTCCAGTTCCTGGCTTTCTCCACAGTTGCTGCTCTATGTAGTTATAGGTATGCTGTGACTGGGTTATGTGATGCAACATCACACACAGAGTTACAGACTTCACACCTCTGACTGTACCTATTTTGCAGGATGTCCAGCCTTGTGCCCCATATGTCTGATCTGGTCTTCAGACAGTTTGTGTTGTACTGTTATTATAAGGCTACATGGTGCCCATACCTCTTAACCTCTTAGAGACAGAAATCTGGGCAAAGCCATATATAAAAGTGGGACACAGACACAGGCACAAACATAGTGACAAGTTTTTAATATTGCACTTAGAAACTTAGACAGTTGGTAGAATAACAGGTTTTGTATTAGCATGAATGTTCTGATGGGTATGAAGTGTGCATCTCAACTGTCTGTCATTACTTTCTCATGTCAACCTTTATTGATTTGCCACTAGTTTGCCAGAAAATGCAATGTTATGAAAAATGGACCATAAATATGAGGCAAAAATGTGGACATTCTGCGGCACTCTGTACATTTGAGGGATATAACGGTGCACACTGACTTGTTGTAAGTACTGACACAGTTACATGATAGCTTTGAGATCCTGCTGCTACTCCGGCTTGTTACAACCTGCTGTTCTACTAGCCCCTGTGTAGGTAACTCAGAGCTATCTGTGGCCCCGTGTCGCTCCATTATCTTTGGCTTTGTCCAGCTTTCTTGCAGTAACAAATAGTGACATATGGACAGTCTGTAGGACTCCTACCATAGGTGTAGCTCACATGCAAAATAGTATGCCCAGTCTCAAACCATGAGCACCATCAACCATGGTAATGTACTTAGCCCACTAAGCCACTACAGTCAACAGACAGTGTAATTTAATTCCAGACATTATGAACCACAGACATACATAACACATCAACACATGCATATTGTGGAAATGGAACACGTCACCAGGTTGATTGAGACAGCCTTGGGATTGTGTAATCTGCTGCTATTACCTTGCAAATATAATGTTACTGCAGTTGTATGGGAATATGGGTGTGTTGGGGGTAGATGACTCTAGCATTGACAGTCAAGCATCTGTTCTATGACCCTGCTGTTTTGTAATTCCCTTGCATAGTGCAGTGGGTTTTGCTGACTTGGGGTCTACTGCATATTATGGGGTGGCCAGTATTGGGCAGAGAGTTCCTGTTGTCCCACATAGCTGTTAGTTGTCTGCAGCTATCCTGGTAGCCCACTCTATTCCCTTACATGCATGTGGCAGGTCCATACCTATGCTACTATAGTGCATTACCCCATACATTTATTGTAACAAAGAGTGGCTTACCTTGTGCCTGCAGCAGTTGATATAATAGTGCTTCAGGGCTGACTCTGTGAAATGCACACAGTACACAGACAATACACATTAAGGTACAGGTTGTGTGTTGTGGCTGATATCCTTATGTTAAGGTACATGTATGTGTTGTGACTGATATCCTTATGTTAAGGTACAGGTTGTGTGTTGTGGCTGGCATCCTTTTTAGTATGTATGTGAGTTGGAGTGAGGCGTCAGTCCCTAGGTCCCTAGGATGTCAGTGCATGTGCTATATGTTGCCTCTTTGCCAAGGCCAGGGCATACCGGGCATGTCTATGTCTGCCTACAGGGACAGGCTCAGGGGGGTTCCTCCTCTGAGTCCCCCTGTGGCTGTGGGGACCTTGGCACTGGTGGGGGGCTGTGTGTCCCTTCCCTGTGATGTTCCTGCCACAGCTGTTTCTACAGGATCATATTGTGTAACATGGCACATACTGTAAACATGTGTGCAAATGTGGCTGGACAGTACTGCAGGGCTCCACCAGATATATCAAGGCAGCAGAACAGTAACTTGAGCAGCCCAAACACATGCTCTATGATGTTCATAGTTTGTATGTGTGCCTCATTATGGTGTTCTTTGGTAGGTGTGTGTGCATTTCTGATGGGTGCCATCATCCACAGTTCCAGTGCGTAACTAGCATTTTCAGTAGGTGGCTGTACAGGATGTCGCCCCTGGAAAATGTCTGGTACAGCTGTGATGCATGCCAGATGTGACTCATGATAACTGCCAGGACTGCCAGCACACACATTCATAATAAAGCCATGGGCATTGCACATGACCTGGCAGTTGATGGAGTGATACCCCTTGTGGTTGATGTAGACTCTACCCTCTTCACTGCGTGGTGCTTTGATGTGCAGATGAGTGCAGTCTATGGTACCGATTACCTCAGGGGAGTGTGCTACATGGTTGAAGAGATGCATATTGCTGGCCCTCTCCTCAGGGGTGCAGGGTAAATAAATCTGCTCACTGGCATGTGCTTACATGGCATCCAGGAACTGGTGGAGTACCCCGGATGCAGATGCCTGTGAGACCCCTATTATGTCCCCATTTGGTCTTTGAAAAGTACCTGCAGCTAATATTCTAATGGCTACATATACCTTTGTTTTCACTGGGCTGGGTTCCCCTCTGTTGGCTCTGGGTCTGAGTTGATGGCGACAGAGCTCAGTGAGTTCTTGTAGTATGTCCCTGTCCACCCTGTAGCACTCTACAATCACCAGCTCATGTAGCCTCTGGAAGTTTACCCTGAGCCTGAACACTCTTCTCCTTCTCAGTTTGGGCCTATTGCCAGCATCAGCAATGACCTCAGCCTCTATCACATACAGATGGAGCAGAGCAGTAGCAGCCCCTATCATTTTGTCAGTTAAAATTCCCAAGTGTGTACTCTAATACTGCAGAGTATGTGGGAAAAATCAGATTTTAGGGTGTATGCATACTTTATAGTGGTGTGCTGCAGATGCGGCCTGTGTAATTGGCTCACTATGATGCATTCAACCTGACAGGTATATCATTGGGGGGTTGAATGGGCCAGTGTCTGCTGAACAGGGTTTATCAGTCATTTCTACTTGATTGGCTTCCCCTATTTCCTTTTTTTTTTTTTTTTTTAATTCTTTCACTGCTAAGCACTGGGACATGGCGCACAAACCCGCAGCACTAGTATAAACAAGGCTCAACAGTTTGGACACTCCCCCATGCACGGGTATGCTCAGCTATTCTTAAACCAGCTAAAACATGCACCATGGGACTAAACACAGCTCAGCAGCATCGTACACTCCCCCCTGTTTAGCTCAGAGCAAATAGGTGCCACTGAGCTCCAATCCGCTTAAACTTACTGTGACACACCCCCTTTTGATGTCAGCTATCTACTACTATCTGCACAGTTCTAGCCCTAGCATGAGTTGTATCTGGAGACACAATGGCCCTTTTTACTATTCAGTAACCCCAGCTCATTTGCATACACCTACCTGAATATACCTTGGATCACTACACCAGGGCCTGCCTCCTTAGCAACCATTGCAACCTACCATTGTGCACTCTGCATATAGGGCACTATAATGCATTATTTTTGCAAATGTCTTATTTTAATTTTTTCAACATTTAAATTTTTTTGCATAATGGCATGTTTGCATGTTGATGGGTGTCGCACAAACATAATATATGTATTAAAAAAATTAATATTTTTTATTGATGTGCATTGCTTTTTGGAATCACTGACCATAGTTTTACCCATTTGCATGCCTAGAGTGCATGATCCATCTTTCTTTTTGGGCTTTTACAGCCCCTGTTTAAAATTTACATTTCGGTACATGATTGTTTTCTGTGTACATTTCGGACACCAACATGGCACCTACATGGGTGCCTTTCTGCTTATTGGAACACAAATCACCCTCATTTGCATGGCTTTCACCAGCTTATGAGGTGATTTACATTCCACGGATGGTTCCATGTCCATGTGTGTTCCTGCACTCCCCTCTGCTCTGTTTATTGGATTGCTCAGTGGCCGGTTTCCATGTTGTTGGCTGTGCCACTATGCCTACAAGGAACATCACTCCATGTAAGCTTTACAGAATTCCCCCATAGACCTTAGATCTTTTGGCAAATGGTGGCAGTCATAAAATAATTTATATTCCTCCACATTTAAAGACAATATGAAAAACCTCTCTAGTACAGACATTCTGTCTCCTGTGAACTGAAACTGAAAGATAAAATCCTTTTATTACTTGGTTATAAAGTAATTTAAGTTTTCCGCTATTCTTCTGAAGTTAACTTCTTGTGTTTCAGTTCCCATTGTTAAAGTACATACAGCTAAACATTTACAATAATGTATATACATTTTTGCTCAGTACTTTACAAAATATCTCTTCAGCACACGTCTGTACAATATGCCATACAGTTCTAATACATTTGTAACACAGGCATATGAATTATGTTGATATTCACAAATGACATATAATTATTTACAAAATTCCAGATAGCTGGGCTGGCAGTATCTCTTTCTGTCACACTACTATATAAATCATGTTAATATTCACAAATGACATATAGTTACAAAATTCCAGATAGCTAGGCTGGCACTATCGCCTTCTGTGACAGTGGGTAGTTGTTTTCTGTAGTGTGCAGCAGATTCTAACACATAAGGTGACACAGAAGGCAGCATAAAGAATCAGTCACTCAGTCAATTAGACAATTAACCAATAAATAACTACCTGTAGTGACATTTAAGTAGGTAACAAAAGCAAAATGGTTGATATTGGCATTCTGAAACAGTGTAGCAACTGCCTCATGTACACAGAGAACCATCTTCTACTACTACCTCCTAGAGACACAATTTGTGAGAAATGCAATTACATTAACAACCTAGACTCTATGTTCTCTCCCTCACAAGCCAGTATATCTGGCACGGAGAAGGTTGTCAACACAGTCACTACACCTCAGCCACCACCTACAACTATACAACACACACCCACATATGCAGAGGTTCTCAACAAAAAAAACCCAAACAAAGGAGACCTCAGAGGCAAAAACACAAGCGAGCTCCACAACCCTCCACACCACATACCACTCGTAGTCCACACACCTGTGTCTAACAACCACTAAGGCCTAACCATTAACCCAACATATTGGTCATAGGAGACGCCATTGTGAGACACACAGATGTTTCTCTCACCAGGCTATATAAGGAGAAAGTCACGGTTAGTTGTTTGTCAGGTGCCAGAATCCGCCATATCACACATGCACTCAAGTCTGTCAACAACAGGTACTGTTATGACCCTGTCATAGTCCATATTGGTGTGAACAACTTGAGACATTCCTCTCTGGACTATATGAAAAGAGACATGATTGATATTGCTGAATATTTGCCCCAGGCAGGTATGTCCCTAGCCTTAAGCAGGATTCTACTGTCACGCAGAATGATGCCTCAATACAAACAGAAAATGACTGACTTTAATAAGTGGCTTAGTTTCTGATGTCATTCCAGGGGGATGACAGTCTGGGAAGATATGATGGACAGACCACAGTGCTTTGCTAGAGATGGCCTGCATCTATCTCACATGGGCCTCAGCCTTTTGGCAAAGGCCCTTGCCTCCCCCCATAGTGCCTTTTCTAGGAAAAGTCATGATAGCGATACTACCAACATAAAAAATTCAACAAAATGCAAATTAAAGGTTATGCTATTAAATGCTAGGGGTCTAAACATGAAACTGCACTCATTGCAAGCATTGTTACTCCTGGAAGATGCTGACATTTGTGCAGTCACAGAAACCTGGTTCAAAGCTGCTGAGAACACCCCAGCCTTACCTAGCTACTCATCCTATCATAAAGTCAGACCCCAAACTGTGGGCAGCAAGGCCAAAGGAGCTGGAGTTTCAATATATATTAAAGAAACGCATACCTCCAGGCTGGTTGAACAGCATGACGCACAGGAGTCATTCCAGGTGCAGTTAACCATTGACAAAACCCTATTCAAATCATAGCTAGCTACAGGCCCCCAAATTTTACTCAAGATGCCCACTCCACCTATCTAGACCTCTTTGAATCTATCAAGATTCAGATTTACTCTGATCCTGGGTGACATTAACTACCCAACCATAGACTGGAAAAACTACTCATGCCAGAACACAAATGCCCAGAGATTCCTTGATTTTATCAATGCAAATGCCTTGGAACAGCTTTTCGATACCTCCACAAGAGGTGATAATATCTTGGACTTGGTATTAACCAACATGGGTAACCACTGCAGCACCCCTACAGTATCATCCACCTTGGTAAGATCTGACCAGTCACTTTTGAAGTCATCATCTCCCCTGACCCCCCTCTAGCTAGGGTCAAACAAAAAAACTTCTCCAAAGCTGATTACAACCTCCTGAGGGATGGTATAAACAGCTTCACAGCCTCCTCTCCCTCTGTAGGAACTGGCACCAGTGTCCAAATCTACACCAAAGTATTATACGAGCATTTATATAGATGCATGGAATCAGGAACACCCAACAGGACAAACTCTTCCTCCGCAAGGAAGAGTAAACCTGTCTGGTGGACATCTGCAATAAATAAACTATATAACAAAAGGAAAAAATTGCTGTCCAGGACCAAGAAGGAGCAGGTGCCCAAGTGGAAGCAATCTCTTCTTAGCATAAACAAGCAAATAAGAGCACTAGTGAAATCCTCTAAAGCCAAGTTTGTGTCTAAATTGGCCACATGTACTAGAGACAATCATAAGGCCTTCTTCACATATGTCCGCAGTCTCAAAGGAAGCACCCAGATCTGTTCAGAACTGGTGGTCAAGAACACCACATACACAAATGCTGTAGACATAGCCAACCTACTGGCTGACAGATTCAGTGAAAACTTTACCCGTCTGTCCCCTATCAGTAAATCAGGATATTTCCAGTACTTGCCCCCCCTTCCCTTATCTCTAGGGAAGAGGTCATCACTGCCCTCTCAAAGGCAAAAAAATACAGTCTCCTTTGGACCCGCTAACATCCTAGGCTGCATCCTACATGAACTCAGGCATGAACTTGCAGCACCATTAGGCACTCTATTCAACCAAAGCCTGAGTGCTGGCTTTGTCCCAGCTGAGTGGAGGACAGCCACTGTCATCTCTTTACAAAAAGGTGGAGCGTCCACTGATCTGGGAAATTATAGACCCATCAGCCTAACTAGCCCGATCTGCAAGGCCATGGAACTGATCATCATGGACCTCCTTAACAGGGACATTGGCAGCCACCAAACACTCGACCCCAGACAGTTTGGCTTTGTCAAGGGGAGGTCATGTCTGTTAAATCTGGTCGACTTCTCTGAGACTATCACCAAAGCCATGGATGAGGGGAAGACAGTGCACTCTGCCTACCTTGACCTGACCAAAGCCTTCGACACTATTCCCTACTCAGGCATAATAGATAAACTCGCTCAACTAGGCATCAATCCATATGTTACCAGATGGGTAGCAAACTGGCTCACTGATAGAACCCACCTAATCAAAATAAGGGAAACCACCTCAAGCAGGAGACCCGTAATGAGTGGCATACCCCAGGGATCAGTCTTGGGGCCTGTGTTATTCGGGATATACTTCTCTGAGGTGCAGGCCAAAACCAGTGGGCTATAGCTGACCAAGTTTGCAGATGACTGCAAGCTGGGTGTGGTCATCAATTCTCCAAGTGATGTGGACGTCCTCCAGGAGGGCCTCACCCAAATAAATGACTGGTGCCAGAAACATGGCCTCAAGCTGAATGCCAAAAAATGCATCATCATCCCCTTTGGGGAGAGTGACACCCCCACATATTATTACATTAATAATAATGTCCTAAGCATGCCATCAGCTGTGAGGGATTTGGGCACCCAGGCTGACAGAAACCTGACTTTTGACCACCATGTTGCTTCCGTTGTATGGAAAGCTTTCTACATGGCCCACCTCATAAGTAAGGGTATCTCATCCAGGGACAAGGAGGTCATAACCATCCCTGTATCCTTCCCGTATAAGGCCAATTACTGAGTACAACACCCATTTTGGGATGCACCTCGCAAAGTACATGCAGCAGCTGGAGAGACAACAGAGGTTCTTCACCCGGAGAATCCAGGGTCTCAATTATCTACCCTACACAGATAGGCTAAAAGCCCTGTCCCTCTACTCAGTTTCATACAGACTCCTCAGAGGTGACCTCTGGCATACAAAGCAATCTCAGACCCCACCTTGATTGGACTGCTACATATCTGCAAGTCAAGCTCCACTCAAGTAACCCACATGTGTGACCTCAACCTGGTCTGTGACATCAATAGGACTTGTTGGTGGGACAGATTTATGTCCCAGAGACTCCTTCATCTGTGGAATAGAATCCCTCGCCATGTCAGAGTACCTCATTATCCCTTTGTAAGCGCAACCTTGATAACTGGATGGGAAACAGAAAATACACCCCCTGGAATTCCACCTGTGTCCCTGCTGGACAGGGGCTTTGGGTGCTGACTTGTTTAAACATGGGCTAAACTCTTGGCTAGGCTTATAAGGGCCTCAGGGCCAATAGCCTAGTAACTTCCTATGATCCTATGATCCTATGAAAAGGATAAGATTCCTAGTAAAGTGCACAGTGCTTGATATACAGTGTAATAGCACAGATGTAACACTAGTAAATAGCTGTCTACTGTGGGGTGATCAGTTATGGAAGGAAAACTAGGGGTATGTGACTCATCTCAATGATCCCCTACAGTAAAGGGAATTTCTGTGTGTTATGCATTGAATAGATTAATGTTGGAATGAAAACTGTTGGAATAATCTGTACATCTGTAAAGATGAATATCAATCAAAATGCCATGAAGATGATGGAAAGGATGTAATGAAGATAACTATGAATATGATGTAAGTACAATGATGACAATGAAGAAGATGATTAGGAAGTGATGAAAATGACAAGACAGAGAAGATGGTGAAGATGATGAAGTTGTAACTTATGATGAAAATGATGACTATACAGATGTAAAGATGATGAAGATGAAAATGCAATGAAGACAGTGGCAATGATGATGTGATGAAGATGACTATGAAATGACGATGCATATAAAGATAAATGTGTTAAAGATAAAGTATATGATGAAGATGAAGATGATGAGAAAGGAGATGACAATAATGAATGCATAAAGAAGAGGAAGAGGTAATGAAGATTATAGCAATGCTGATGATGAAGATGTCATGAAGATTATGATATGATGAAGATGACAGAATGAAGATGAAGAGGCAATGAAAATTGTGATGATAACAATGATGCTGTGATGAAGATGACGTAGCAGTGATGATAAAGATGAACAGTTAATGAATATGATGAATATGCATCACTATCTTCATTTTTTTCAGTTACCTTTACTGAATCATTTTCACTGGATCTTCATCACATCTTCATTGACATCATGTTTATCATTATTGTTATTGTCATCTCTGCCATCATCATGAATTCTTCATCAAATTCATCCCATCTTCATCTCTGATGTCAACACATCATTATTGTCATTTTCATCATCTTCATCACTGTCATCACAACATATTTGTTGTTGTTGCATCTTCTTCAACATCATGTTCATCATCAGCATCATCTCTTTTAACACTGTCATTATCAAATCTTTATTGACATGTTCATTTTTATAAATGCACAGAAAATTCCAAATGTTTTCATTCCATCAGTAATTTATTCAATGCAAAATACAAAAACATCCTTCATCCTTTACTGTAGAGTCACCATTGTTATTTTCATTTTTATAACTGTCATCACATCATATTCATTATTGTTGCATCTTTTTCAACATCATATTCATCATCATCATCATCTATTTCAACACTGTCATTATCAAATCTTTATTGACATGTTCATTTTTATAAATGCCCAGAAAATTCAATGTTTTCATTCCATCAGTAATCTATTCAATGCATAACACAAAACATAATTCATCCTTTACTGTAGAGTTGTTGTAGGGATGAGTCACATAATGTGCCCTAGTTTTCTTTCTAAAAATGATTATCCCATGGCAGACAACTATTAGTATTATATTGTATGGAAAACATTATGCACTTTACAGGGGATGTTATCCTCCTCTGTTTTGTTTTTTTACTTGAGTATAATTGCATTTACTTAATTGCTTTACTACATACCCACTATAACCTTCTGCATTGCTTGCACCTATTGCATTCTATTCTGTTTGCACAGACCATGTGATAGACTGGAGCCCTTTCCAAAAAAAGAGTTTCTCAGCCTTACACCCTGATAGCGGACCAGAGTTCCGCTGTGGCGACCCCTAAAAGCCGAAAAGACAAACACCCTGAAAATATTATGTATGTATTAGAGGATGAATTAATAATGACAAGTTAATCATTACAATTAAGAACTCGTTTTACAATAATCCTTAGTTTGGCAATTAGCTATACAAATAGTGCTTTTTAGCTGCCAGCATTTACAGAAACAAGTCCCTGACTCTGAAGGAAAGCTATAACATAGGTGCCAAACAAAGATTGCTCTTGGTAAAAGCAGAAAAATAGTATATGGCAGAACCTTAGCAAAAGTGTACAAGTAATGATGGCAGCTATAAAAAAATCTTAGCAGGATGAAACATTTCAGAAGCCGTTGTTATGGTTTAGGACATGCCAATCCAACGGACTGAAAAAAAAAGAATAAGTGCGTCGAATTATCTTAGAATTAACAATTCACGTGCAAAAAAAATTCGGGCGAACAACCGCCGGGTAAAGGCGTGACGATAGGGGACGTAGGCTTACCGGAGTCATGTGATTCGCGAACGTTGTTAAGGCTTCCTCTGTTGGGTAATAATTAGTACTCTGTTGTGAAATGTAAGGGGATAACGGGTTGTTGTGATAGTGGTAACTGGTCTTTGTGGGGTTGTTGTGGAGAAAGACTGCAATTCAATCACACCGGAATTTCGCCGAAGTACGCTTGGCACTGTCAGACGAGAGAGTAAACGATGTACGGTACTTCTTGACTGCAACTGTTTGTGGGGTTGAATGATGTCAAGGTAATATTTTTTAAGTAGTTTATTGTTTTTAGTTGTTTCGAATTGAGGCATAAAAGAACATTTGGAAATTGGTCTGAAACGTACTATTGCGGTCTGTTTTTAACACTGGACAACAAGGCTGTAATTGTGTCTGTGTATTTACAGGTTTGTGAGTCACTTTTACTTGGAGTACCTCTGCGGGAAAATAAACTCGGGTTAAGGGGTA